>NC_056743.1:120016438-120023938 GCF_019279795.1 Protopterus annectens
TTTACTCTAACTTAACCTACTTATCTGCTGTTTGTCATTCTGCCCCTCAATCATCACAGACACAGATATGTGTTTCATAGATTATCCCTGCTCTGGAACAGCCTTCTCAGAGATTACCCCTGCTCTGGAACAAGCTTCCTATTCATGTATTGCACAGCCCTCCATTGACCCTCTTCAAACGCAATTTGAATAAATGGATGGAGAATTGTAAATGGACTCCTGGGTTGGCACCCATGTTGGATATGGACAGGGACATTCTGTAAAATACTCAGAGGTGCAGGCACAAACTTAAGCCGTCTTGTAGCCCTAAGGGATTGCAAATTGGATAAAATTCAGGTACTAATGTCTGGCTTATAAGGGCTCTTGAGCCATTAGACTAGTAATCTCCTGTGAACTTATAAACCTATATGCTGTGAATATTGACTCATTTAATGTGTACATACTGTAGAAACACTTCCTATCTGCTTTAAACACCCTCTCTTACTTGTACTCCTAACTTATCTTATCTTATTTAACTCTTTACTAGTATTTTCTTTCATTATATCCCACTTATCTTTATCTCGGCATTTTATTCTCATTTCACTTATTGTTTCATAAATGTTGCAAAGCAAGATACTTCTTTACATTTTCTGATATTGTCTGGCCAGTATCATAAATAAGTTAGAAATGTATATATTTCATCTGCTGTAATGTTATTGTATATTTATCCCCATAGACCTCTGCTGAAAAGGGGACTTCTGTCCATTTGGACCTTCCCAGTAAACAATTGTAAATAAATAAATATATAATTTGGCGTATATATCCCATTGATTGTCATCATTGCAGGATACTGTGAAGAAATCAAAACTCATTTAATTGTGGGAAATTCTCATTCTGTGCCAATGTGTTTTGTTTTCGCCTTACTTAGCTTCCTACTTAGTTAACACATTTGTGATCTTCACTAACTACTTCCTGAGATAGCACAGCTCCTAATTCTACTTTGGATACATAGGTGTACATAATAAAGGGTTTAGTGAAGTCAGGAGCAACCAAAACAGGCTCTGAACATATGATACCTTTTAGCTGATTAAAAGATTCATCTACTGCTGTGATCCACTTAATCTGGATTGGTGTTTTACCTTTTGTGAAGTCTGTCAGATGACAGGCAACATTAGTTATAAACTTGCTTCAGTAGCCCAGTGGTTGCAGGTTTCACTTGTCACTTAGCAGTGGGTATAGGCCAGTATTTGACTAGTCCTGTTTTCATCTGTTCGGGGTTCTAACAACTCCTCTCCAAATCACATACAGTAGATATCTGGTTTCATTAATACAGAGCTTACTTTTGGCAGCATGTACTGTTAAGTGTTGCTTTTCTATTACAGTCTGTACTTGTGTGATTGCTAATGTTTTCAATAACTGACTATATCATCAAGGTTCCCAGCTGACTAACTTGAATGAAGTTTCTTTTTTTTTTCAATAATTTTTATTTTCATTTTTTTCCATTTATAAAAGACACAAAAATGTTCATATTTACATGACCATAAGAGAAAGTTATACATTGTAGTCAATATATAAACATGAAGGTCATATAACAAACCTATTTATACTATATACATAGATGCTTTCCTCAAACAAGTTTAAATAATATAAAGACAACACATACATTAATGTTTGCAATATCATATTTTGTTTTGAGTTTATATATATATATATATATATATATATATATATATATATATATATATATATAAATAAAACACATTACTCTATATTTTCTTCATGTTTTTTAGGTTTATTGTGTATCTTCTTTTGCTTACATACTTACAGTCTAAATAGATAAAAGACAGGCATTTTCTGCAGTTCTGTCCTGTTGGGGGGCTTGAAAATGGTAAATGTCCTGATACTTTACAAGAAAAAATATTTTCTGACTTTTATCTGTGTCACAAAAATTTGTGATACTACATTTAAGTTATCTTAATATATAAACTATTATAGATAACCAACATTTAAAGCTTAACATTTCAGTACTGTTTTGCTGCTTATGTAAATTTGTCAGAAGAGGTGACAACTGCCTTTAACCCCCCCCCCCCCCGGCTGAACTAATTGCTTTGTTTTGCTATGAAAGGGGAGTGTTAAGTTCTCCTCTCTGCAATAAAAACAGTGGAAAACATTTCCACAGTGTTCTATCTTTTTTATAGCAGCTGCTTTGTTCTTGGCATTAGCAGAATTAATTGCCCATCTAAGATTGACAGCAGTACCTGATAGGGTAAACTACAGATTCATCTGTCTCTATTGTATGCCATGCAGGCAGAGACAAATTCCTCTGCAAAGTATGTGAGAAGTTAAGCTTAAAAAAAGTAGATGGGCTTTCTCTAACTTAATTCTAAGGCAAGAAAACAAGCATTTTAAAAGGTTTTTGGTACCTACAGAGTATGGAAACCGTAGTGTAGGGAGAAAAGAAACCTATGGATTGAGTTAAACTGTAGGAGAAGGCAGAGTCTTCCTTTAAAGGGTAACAAGATGTTTTATTGGAATTTAGGTTTATCTTGTTTATAGGTGTGTTGCCATCTCATAGCCTTGAATGTTGAGTAACACTTTATTACACTTGTCTTGTTTGCATCTTTTGTCTTTGGCCTGAGACATTGCTGCAAAATGTCCTTATGTTAGCCTTTTGACATAGCTAAAATATACATAACATAGTTGATCAAATGACTGCACAGAAACATAAAGCCATGACTCACCTGTCTTTGTCAGCTTCACCCAGCTTAAGAAATACTCTCCCATCTACTTTACACACAATAATATGTTTTTGTTTGTTTGTTTTTGTGTGTGTGTGTGTGTGTGTGTGTGTGTGTGTGTGTGTGTGTGTGTGTGTGTGTGTGTGTGTGTGCGCATGCATGCATGCATGCGTGCGTTTTGAATAGCAAAATATGTCCTGTATATGAGGTAGTGTGACGTTTAGTTAGTATATGAGGTAAAAACATTTTGGTAAAATGTGAGATAAGATTTCTATGGTGTATCTGCAATGTTTTTTTTCCTTATTTTTGGAGTTTTCTCTGTACCATGCCTGCTTTTCAGACTCCAACATAATTTCACAGATCTTTGTTATATAAATATTTGGCTGCTTAGCATTTTTTATCAGTGTACATTTTTAAAAAGTAATTTTAAAGTAGCAGCATTTTTTTCATTTTTTGGTGGAAGCTCAGCCACGCTTTGCCTCTGTAAACTTGATCCTGCTTTTAGACTCTGCAAGGTATTAGTTTGTTGATATGTTTGTACTGTTTTGGTGTATGTGCTGGGCTTTTTATTATTTCACCTTGAAACATCTGCTGTTTCCTTTGTAAAGAGATGGGGCACTTACTGTACTCAATAACTGGTGATTTTTTCAAGTTCATTCCTCAGCATGGTGGTTCTATGAAGGTATCCCTTTAAACTAAGCTGGTGGGATGTAAAAAATGATTGAATTTAGTAAAGTGGTGTAAGATCTAAAAGCCCATTACATGAAGGTGTAGAGGTGTGAACTTCCAAGTCTGGTAAAACAAGTCTTTTCTTTAATTTTCTTCCATAATGTCCTAGCTGTATGATGACCTTAGAGCATGCAAATACTGCTTTTGCACTGATTATACCATGTGCGTGTATGCACAACCTAACTGAAGCTATTTTAGAGCTAAGATGCATTAACAGTGACTGTCCACTTGCATGACATATATGTCCAGAGGAATAAGGTAGAAAACAGTACTCATGTCAGCAAACACTGTGAAACACAAAAGACTTTGGTCACAAGCATTACTTACAGTGTCATACCATAGTGTGCTATCATATGAGTAAAATAGTTTTGTTAGAAGAAATTCATGCTGCAAAATATCTGGAGTTGTTAAACAAAATGTGCTAGAAGACATTCAAAGGCTTTGCATAATAGATCACTGGCATATAGTTCTCAAAGCCCATAGAGGATCCTACATATGAATGGGGTTGATACTGACCATAGTCCATGATTTTGGCACATAGTCTTGAAACACCAATGGGTAAGTACTAGGCAACCAGTCTGCAAACCATTATAAGGCTAGGAGAAATCCATATGCAGAAGTTTCCTTTAGTCTCAAGTAGGGCAAGACAAAGATAGATGAGGAGAGAATTTGAAGCTGCCCATCCAGTTATCCAGGTTTACCTTGAAGGTGGCAAGGGTGCTACTCTGCATGAACTGGACACTTGTTCTATAAATGAGAGATACATAATGAACTGGACACTTATTCTATAAATGAGAGATACATAATGAACTGGACACTTGTTCTATAAATGAGAGATACATATGGTATTAATCTCACACACCAATGTGCCAAATTTATCTCTACTGATGAAGGTTTAGCTACTTTAAATAGGAATTTGAGGCATCATTTGTGTAGTTAAGAAATTAGGCCAAAATAGGTTGAATCTTTCTTGGCTTGAAAGTTTAGACATAGATCTTCACTAAGGATTCTGTAAGAGACTGAGTACAGCGAGAGGGTTATCAGTCTGTCTTGATATCTAACATTTTTGAGGCCAGTGGTCTTTTTAATTATGACTCTCTGTGATCTTGCAAAATGAGTAATACATTTAGACAAAACATGCAAAAAGGTGAATTTTATTCAGTAATGGTTCTGATGAGATACAAGTAAAGGAGGGTTAAGACATATTTGTATGTAATGGAGAAGTGGAGATGCCTTTAGAAATCAGATGAGCCAGATAGAAAGCTTTCTGAAATACTGCAGAAATATAATGGTCAAACAATAAGGAATTATGAACAAGAGTGCAAAGATTCTTATGTCACTGTCTGATTGGAAGTGTGTGTCACCTGTGTCTTATCTGAAAATGTTTTATCAAAATGAATTATATTACATTTGTTCACATTTAATCTGAGACCAAAGTCATTGGACTAATTGTTAACATGATCTAACATGTTGGAGTAACTGTGAGTCAGAGGAAAATCAAATAACAGCATCCAGTTTACAGTGATCTGCAAACATCGGTAGCCATAGGACAGGTGTGTTGGCCTTTCTAAGAAACAGATCTCAGAAAGGAGAGGACTCAAAAGTAAACCCTGTGGTACACTACAGGGTACTGTTTTTGCTTTCATAAATGATGCCTGCAACTCTAACCACATGGGTTCTGTCAAAAAATGATTAACTATCTACCACACAACATAAACATTTGCATTCAGATTTGCATGTCTGTCAAAATGCCTGCATGACGCATAGTGTCAAAGGGCTTTACCAAGTTGAGATGTACTGATAACCTTTATTTTCCATTTCTGTTAATTTTCCAAAGAAATTAATGAGGATAAAACATCAACTTGGAAATACTTTTGTTTATGTAAGTATATGCTAGAAACATACCTGTCAACTGCCCAGATTTTTGCCTCATATTTTTGGTCTGTTCCTCATAAAATTTGTGGTTTTCTGTAAAATTGCTGAAGATTAAAGTCACTAAATAATGGCATATATTTGAGTTTCAGATATTGTATCCCTCAAAAAACACATGCTAATGCAAACCTGTTATTCTAACAACTTTCTAAGTTTATAAAAGCACTGTTTAAAATGTGTCCCTAATTCAGGGCCTTTGTCACTCTTTATTTTGAGCTTTTTCCAGATTTCTTTGCTTAGAGGTTGAAAGGTATGGCTAAAAAGTTAATGAATATAAACAACTGATCAATCCCTTTATGGTGCACTATAGTAAACATTTGGGGGGGGGGGGGGTTCAAAGTATCAGATCTACTGTATTGTTCCTACAGTATGAAACACTGGGCCAGATTCAATAACATCTACACTAAGTGTACACGATATTTATTCAAGAACATGCCATCCAAATTTTTTCTAGTCACTCAGAAAAATTACATTAAGTGTATATGTAATCTACACTTGGAGTATTGTAAAATGTGGTGCCTGTGTCTTTTGTAGATATGTTATTGAAAAAGGTAAAGTTATTGTCAATAATTATTATATTACGATCCATGGTAAACCTAATTGCAATTCATCTAACGTGATTTATTGTGCTTTATGTTTGGTTTGCCCTTGTTTCTATTTGGGCAAAACCAAACGTAAATTAAAGTGCAAAATGGCTGAACACTTCAGTGATATTAGGTTAAAAAAGGATATGAATGCCCTAGCTCGGCATATTTTACAAAACCAAGGCCACACCTTTAAATTTATTGTTTTAGATATATTGAACGTACTGGAGCGAGGAGGGGCATGGCCTATCTTTTTAGAAAAAGCGGAGCTTATGTGGCAAATAAGACTGAATGCCCATTGTTGGCCTGGGTTAAATGGGGTGGAATCTATTAAATGCCTTCTTAAACTTAAGGCCTTACATAGATAATTTAAATGTTTAAAGCTGATACTTTGGTCCATTTATGTTATTTAGGCATTTCAACCTGAACTAGCTTTCATTCATTGTAGTTACCACACCTTTTACAAGGTGTGTTAATTTTGTAATATTTGATTGGTGCTTTTGGTGAGGGTGTGTTGCATGTCATAAACTACTATGCACTTTGGATATTAGTGACTTAATACCCTATTGTATATAACTGTGTTATCTGATGAAGTTCCTTTTAATATAATTTTGGAACAAAAGCTCTTATCTTTTTAAGTGGAATTTTATTTTGGTTGTATGTTCTAAATTTTATTACAGCTGTTGCTACAACATTGCTGCATTTTATTGAAGACGTCCAGGGTTGCTATAGAAATTCACATTACCCCAATTACAAACCTCCTGATAAATTTGGAGTAAGCTTTTAACACAGATTCAGAAGTGGCACACATTCAGTATAGTACATTAGATTGGACATGCTCGACCACTTAGTGTTTAACCACAAAGTAATTCAAGCACTTTGAGATTGATCACTTGAATTAGAATACAACCTACCAATACATACATATATATTTGTGTGCATGCATGCATTTTACACACACACACATGCACACACATATATATTTATATGGGTCTACTATACATGTTCAAAATGCTAGAAAGCCAAAACCCATATGCCCGAGACCATATGTTCAACTCCTAAAATTTCGAACATGTAAAATAAAATAAAACAAACAATATAAACTTAATTTTTAAATTCTAGAAGGGGGGCTACTCCCACCACAGCCCCCATAACTTAAATATACCAACTCCGAGATCGCACTACAGTGTAGAAATGGAAATCTTTCTATTCCACACTGAACGGAGATGCCAGTTCTGCATAGTCGGCATTTCAAATGTCGATCATATGTTCTCGGCCATATGGTCTTTGACATTGTGAAATGTCGACCATGTGTAGGAGACCCCATATTTATATATATATATATATATATATATATATATATATATATATATATATATATATATATAAAATCTCGAATTACCAAGACTATAAATTCGAACCATTCACAATACCGAAACCCACAATCACGAATCACACAATCACAAGCATACATACACCATACACCACATAACACACACACACCATTCCACCCACAGCTCACAAACTACACAACCCTA
>NC_056743.1:120343938-120346438 GCF_019279795.1 Protopterus annectens
GTAGAACCATATATATATATATATATATATGTGTGTGTGTGTGTGTGTGTGTGTGTGTGTGTGTGCGTGTGTGTTTCTCATGTATTTGATGTGCAAGTATGTTCCTGGAAAAAAATAACAATGTTGTTCAGCTAAAATGATAGGATGCATATCAGCAATGTCAAGTAAAAAAAGCATGTCATGCATGGTGGGTACATAGCAATTAAGGATTGTTTTTTTTTTTTTATTTTGTATACAGACACACACACACACACATACACACACACACACACACATGCACTTTTGTAACAATGACCTAATATTAATGATTATCTCCCTTGTCCTTTCTGACTTAAAAATAAACACAAGTACTGTGAAGCACAGAGTTTTCCTCAGTATATCCTTATTGGTGAAACCATAAGAAAATCTGCTCAGCTTTTACTGTGCATTTTAAAGCCAGTATAGATAAAAAAAATGAAACAAAGATGAGGATAATATGGTATTTTACTTTAGACTAGTATAATGTAATAATCTGAAAACTAGATTATTTCAGTTTAGGCAGGTGCTTTATTTGGCAGAAAATGTTGCCCAACATTTTGGTTTCTCAAAGTTTTGGAAGAGTATGCTAGGAAAGTTATTTTTATAGCCATGAATAAAGGAAAGTATCAGTGATCTACGACTTCTGGCTATACTTGCATTTTATAACATGCAGTAAATTTGAAGCTAGTGTTTGAACCAAAAGTAACTGCAGCTTTTCCAAACTTTGTGCTAACAGATGCAAGTCTGGAAATAATTTGCCTGGTTAATAATGGAGCATGTTTTCATTTTGGTGTGGAGACTAGTCAGGGAACATCTTGTGGTAGGACTAAGTGGAGTACTAATTAAAAACAATCAGTATTATTAATGCAGTGATGATGTTCTTTAGGATTCCAAATGTTTGTATCCAGTTAAGTCATTTTTGGAATAGATATGAGGGCATGGATATACAATGTTATTTAAGTACATATCTTAACCTTAGATGACATTGTATTTATAAGGATATGAATGTCAGAAGAAAAGCAAATAAATGTTTATTTATTATTACATAAGTAAATGCAGGATCTGAAACTGGAGTTTTGTTGTAAACAGAGCTTTGACTGTAAAACTGTTCATTTTTATGTTGAAAATAAGCATAGTATGTATTAAGAAACCAACAACAAAAAAACTCTTGGTTGGATGCTCTTTAAATACTGTGTCATTTTGGGATAGGATCATCTTGAAGAGATGTCTCAATTTTCTTCTTGGCAACAGTGATGGACCTTGGTTGCTCACAGTTCTTTACAGTCATGCATTGTCATGAAATCCCCTTCTTGTCAAGAAGACAGACATCTTGTATTTTGTTGTAATATGATTTATGTCTACATTATTTTTTCTTTTCCTCCTCTGTAGAACTCATATTTGTGATACTGAAATAAGGAACTAGAAGATGTTAGTCTGCTATAATCTGTTACTCATTAATAAAGGTACTGTCAGTAGATTCACCTTATAATGCAATATTTCTGTATTCCAACAAACCTAGATGTACATTTAAATAACAGTTACTGTTTATGCCTGGAGCTTCATTTACGTGGCTTTTACACAGGCTGAGCTATTCTGTCAATTTGCTCACTGGACCAAGAGTTATTTGGCACTAGCACTCACGAGCTGAAACTTCCCTTGCTCTGAAAATCTCTTGCTAGAGCAAGAGATTTTCACCAACATGAATTTGCTGAACAAAAAGTATGAAGCTCTAATTTCTAGTTTTGTTGACTGACCATAATTCTCAGGGTTTTACAAAAAAAAAAAAAAGTTGCAGCAAGCAAAATCACGGCAAGGCTATGGATCAATGTGGATCTTCCAATGCCTAGCACTGAATTTCCACTAAGTTTTTAGCCTTTCTCGTCTAAGTAGTAATAACCCAGAGTGGGCCGAACATTTACATGTTACCTCTATCCATAAGGGACAGTGCATGACTTTGCAGTTTCCCATCCATTAATCCATATTGTTTGAGTAGAGTAAGGAGGGCATTTTGCTTTATATGGAGAGAAAGATTATTCCAAAGAAGTGCTATTCTTTGTGATCGTCGTCTGTCCCTCCAACATATTCTATTTATGTTGCAGAAGAGATTAAGATCTCTTGAGATGGTGTTTATGCCACCATTGGACTTGCAGATATAAAGTAGATCTGAGAGGATAGGGTCTGATGAAGCATTATAAGCGAGGCAGAGAAAGCTCCCCAGTAGCCAGGCTTTAAAGTGATTCAAGTGGATAACGCCATGTGAGTGCCAAGGATGAAGAGAAAACAGAGGTAATCCAGAAGATTCAAGTCAAGTCTGGCATCCAACCCATGACCTAGAGGGTGACAGGACTAACAAGAAACAGAGTACAAAATATTAGTCTGGATAAAATTACTTTAGCTAGCAGATCTAGGAAACTCTCTCTCACTGATACTCTCCCTGTGGGGGAACTAAAGATGCCTTGTTGACGTTTCAAGTAGTTTATTC
>NC_056743.1:120648938-120818938 GCF_019279795.1 Protopterus annectens
CTGTGTCCCTAAGTCTCTTATCACACTTTCTGTGTTTAGTGTACTGCCACCTATATGGTAATTCATGGATACATGTTTTTCCCAAAGGGATAACAATACATTTCTTGGCATTGAGCTTGAGCCCATGGCTCTGGCACCAAGCATCTGTTTCTGTAAGGCCCTTTTGTAGAGTATCCACATCATTTGGGGATTCAATAATGGCTCCCAGTTTGCAGTCATCTGCAAACTTTGTTAGCCAGAGTCCCTTAGTGTTGACCTGTACTTCAGAGAAGTAGATGCCAAACAAGAGCGGCCCCAGGACTGAACCCTGAGGTACTCCACTTGTCACTTGTCTAGAGCTGGATTTGGAGTCAGCTACTTTTACAGTGTGGGTTCTATCAGTAAGCCATTTAGCAACCCATTGGGTGACATAGGGATTAATGCCCAACTTAGTAAGTTTATCTATGATTCCAGAGTGGGGGATGGTGTCAAAGGCCTTGGCAAGGTCTAGATAGGCTGTGTGGACCACCTTACCCTTGTCCATGGCTCTGGAGACTGATTCAAAGAAGTCAATCAGGTTCAGGAGACAAGATCGGCCCTTCACAAACCCAAACTGGGTGGGGTCCAGTGTTTGAAGGTTGCCAATGTCTTTGTTTATAAGTTCCATGATAATACGCTCCATGGCCTTGCAGATAAGGCTTGTCAGACTAATGGGACGGTAGTTTCCGGGATCCAAGGTGGATCCCCCCTTGTGGATTGGGATAACTATAGCTCTGCGCCACTCAGTGGGCACGAAACCTGAGGTGAGGCTATGATTAAACATGACACTTAGGTGAGGTGCCAGTTCATATTGTAGTTCATGTAGTACACAGCCCAGGATGTCATCTGGTCCCATGGATGCTGTATTCTTGGCTTTAGAGAGTGCGTTTTGTACCTGTGTGGCCGTTATTACTGGAATTTGGCAATCTTCCGGTATTGAGATGGGCCATTTAGGAGGTGAGAGTGGGGTGAAGTTGGCACTGAATCGATCTGCCAGGATATTGGCAATATCCTTCGGATTAGTATATTTAATGCCATTCTGTTTTAGCTCAGAGCAGATCTGAGCATTGCCATTTAGATTCTTGACATAATTATAGAATGCTTTGTGGTTGTCTTTGGAATCTTTGGCAATTTTATTTTCGTAACTAGCTTTGGAGGATTTTATGAGGCATCTCAGTTTCTTACTGAGGCTAGTAAGGGAGTTTTTTGCATCCTGGGATTTTCCTCTTTTCTGCAAAAGTTTCTTCCTTTTGTTGTAAAGTTTGTTTATGGCAGGGGACCACCAGACTGGCTTCCTTTTTTTGGATGAGAGCATTTTGGTTCTATTTGGGATGGCACGATTCATGCATGAGTGGATGTGCTCGTACAGTGTCAGTAGTGTAGGATTCAGCAGTTGAACTTTCAGTTCCCGTCTGCATGGGTGTCATGAAGTTTGTGACTTCTGACTTGAGTAGCATGAAGTTGGCTTTAGAGAAGTTTTTTATGGTGGTTTCTTTACTGGGGGTGGGGTGGGATGTGGATGCTAAGGGTGATTAGCTTATGGTCAGACCTGACTAACGAGGGGTGACCATAGGTATGTAGCATTGATTTCCCATGTTGGTAATGACCAGGTCTAGGATATTGGAGCCCCTGGTGGGACTATGGATTAGTTGATCCAGGGCGTTGGAATTTATGAATTCCAAGAACCGTTGCGCAAAGGTGTTGGGACATGAGTAGTTTTCCCAGTTAATGGCAGGGTAGTTAAAATCACCCAGTATTAGGGTGTTTGGTTCTATCTTAATATTTTCCAGTATGTTTAGAAAGGTGTAGTGAGAATCTTGGGGTATGGTGGGGGATCTGTAGCAAGCTACAATTTGGATTGCAGTCTTACCTAGTGTTAGTTGCACTTGGAGAATTTCAGACACATTGTGTTGGCCACATTGTGGTGGCACTGGTGTCTTTAATTTCAGCACTACAGCAGACTGCGGGGAATAACAGTTTCTTTTTCCAGTTCATTTATCCACTGTAAATAAGTTTAGCCATGTTATTTCACTGCTAAACCAACAATTACTGCTTTATTGGAATGAGGAGTGTGGTAAGAAATTATAGTTAGAATAAGAAAACCATTGTTCTGATGGTAGGTTTGGCATAATGGTTAAGGTCTTCACTTTATAGGCACAAGGCGCACAGTTTGATTCTGGGTTATTGGCTTAAAATAGCCTAGTATTCACCTATGAGCTGTTTTGTTAGGCAGTAAACCCATTAAACTATTATTGGTGATGTTGTTTTGAATTTGATTTTTTTTTTGCTGTATGCAAATTTGGAGGGAATGGAGGGGAGTCTAAAATACTACACATTAATTTCTTACTCTTAACCTCATTTTGCATCTGTAATATCACTGGATGAAACTGGGGCTTCTTAGTCTAACTACCTGGAATATTCCTTTAGGTTGAAAAAAATTTTACAAACTCCTTGATCATAGCCTGGATATTAAGTGAGCTAAACAATGTAGTACAATTCATTTAGGTTCTACTGTAGTATATTTTGCCAGACACGTGAACTGATGCTAGTTACTTTTCCATTTATGTATATTTCATAGTTTTGTAGGTTAAAACTAGTCTGTTGATCTGGTGGACCATTTATATCCTAGCCTCAAGATTGTAATTAGACTTTATCAAGACATGAACTAATACCAGACTCAATCGGAATGAAGTACATTATTCTTAATTTGACTCCATTCCATAATGTATTGAAAGGTCAGGCTTGGGGATATTTACACTTGCTCATCCAGTGGTCTAGTTGACACTTAAAAAGGGTTAGAAAGCTACTGTACCTTACATCCAAGGAGAGTCTCTTCCATAAGAAATGGGATCTACATCCAAGGAGACTCTGTTCCATAAGAAATGGGATCTTGCTGTCTGTGCCTTACATCCAAGGAGAGTCTGTTCCATAAGAAATGGGATCTCGCTGCCTGTGCCTTAAATCCAAGGAGAGTCTGTTCCATAAGAAATAGGATCTTGCTGTCTGTGCCTTACATCCAAGGAGAGTCTGTTCCATAAGAAATGTGATCTTGCTGTCTGTGCCTTACATCCAAGTAGAGTCTGTTCCATAAAACATGAACCTGGTTCAAGGCTCCTGAGAGCACCCCAGCACTATCAGGTTTTACCTCTTATCATGCGTTCCGGCCCCAAAATCCGGACAATACCAAGAAAGGAGGGGGGGTATCCATATTCATCAAAGACACCCACACCTCAAGACTGGTGGCAACGCACAATGCATCGGAGACCATCCAGGTGCAATTAACCATAGGCAAGACTGCTCTGCAAATTGTAGCATGTTACAGGCCACCCTCACAAACTCAGGAACCTCACATGGCCTTCCTGAAAACACTAGAGGGGATAAATGTATCACCAAACACCATCATACTAGGTGACTTCAATTACCCTAATATAGACTGGGAACACTACTCAAGCCCAAACACCCTAGCCCAAAAGTTCCTGGAATTCATAAACTCAAATGCCATGGAACAACTAGTCACCATCCCCACAAGAGGAGAAAACATACTTGATCTCATCATCACGAACATGGGAGCACAATGTTCAACACCGGAAGTATACCCCTCACTGGTGAGATCAGATCACAAACTAATCTCGCTGGAGGTCCTCATCCCACCCCCACCTGAAATAAAAAGACCACAGTAAAGAACTTCTCGAAAGCCGACTTCACACTTCTAAAGACTAGTGTGGTCTCCTTTAAGGCCCCGAGCCGACGGAAAACAGTACTCAAGCCACTGAATCACTTACAAATGCCTTCTACCAGCACCTGCAGGACTGCATGGATAAGGCAATCCCAAGCAAAACAAAGACTCTTTGTACCAAAGGCAAGCGTCCACTCTGGTGGACCCCAGCCATAAACAAACTCTACAACAAAAGGAGGAAGCTACTACAAGATAGAGCAAAATCCTTAAAAGGTAAGACACCCTTGATCACTATAAGTAAAAAACTAAGAGCTCTCATAAAATCATCCAAAGCAAATTTTGAGAGAAAAATAGCTAAAGACTCAAAAGACAATCATAAGGCCTTCTTTAGCTATGTTAGAAACCTGGGAGGAAACTCCCAGATATGCTCAGAACTAGTTCAAAATGATTACTGATCCTACAGACATTGCCAACATACTGGCTGACAGGTTCAGTGCAAACTTCTCCCTCCCCCAAAAGGAGAGATATCTATACCAAGCGATTGCAGCCCCCAAACATCTCCAACGCCCAAGTGAGAACTGCTCTCTCCAAAGCAAAAAACACAGCATCCATGGGACCTGATGGTGTCCCCGGCTGTGTGCTCCACAAACTCAACGAGGAATTAAACCCACAGCTAGGACAGCTGTTTAATCATAGTCTTACCTCTGGATACGCACTCCAGGAGTGGCGCACTGCAACTGTGGTCCCACTTCACAAAGGCGGTGCCTCCACCGACCCTGGAAATTACCGCCCATTAGCTTGACAAGCCTTATCTGCAAAGCCATGGAGAGGATCATAATGGACCTCATAAATAAAGACATAGGGAATTTGCAGACTTTGGATCCATCACAGTTTGGCTTTGTCAAAGGCAGATCATGCCTTCTAAACTTGGTTGACTTTTTCGAAACAGTCACCAAAGCCATTGATGAGGGAAAGGCAGTCCATACAGCCTACCTCGATCTGGCGAAGGCCTTTGATACAATACCCCACTCGGGTATCATTGAAAAACTCATCAGCTTAAATGTTAACCCATACATCACAAGATGGGTTGCAAACTGGCTGAGTGACAGAACCCACAGGGTCAGAGTTGCTGGCGCCATGTCAGACTCAAAGCCTGTCACAAGTGGTGTACCACAGGGCTCAGTCCTGGGCCCACTCTTGTTTGGCATCTACTTTTCCAAGTACAAGCAAACACAGGAGGGTTATGGCTGACAAAGTTTGCAGATGACTGCAAACTGGGCGCCATAGTAGAAAACACATCTGACACAGATATCCTTCAGAAGGGTCTCACAGAAACGGATAACTGGTGCCAGAGCCATGGCCTAAAGTTAAATGCCAAAAATGCATAGTCATACCCTTCGGGAAAAACAAGGTTACCCCTAGCTACCAAATAGGTGGCAATCCACTGAGTACAGAAGAAGTTATCAGGGACCTGGGGACCCAGGTTGATAGTAGTCTGTCATTCGACACCCATGTAGCTAAAGTAGTTAGGAAGACCTTCTACATTGCCCACCTTATCATGAAGGGATTCTCATCTAGATCAAGGGAGGTCATAGTCTCCCTATACTCATCACTCATCAGACCAATGATTGAGTACAATGCCCCATCCGGAATGTATCTGACCCGACACTTGCAGCAGCTGGAGAGGCCACAAAAGTTCCTCACCAAAAGGATAAAGGGTCTCAAACATCTGTCGTATGCTGCCCGACTGAAAGAACTCCAGCTCTATTCAGTCGCTTACCGCTTGCTCAGAGGTGACCTTTGCCTAACATACAAGGCCATGTCAAACCCAGATTTGATGAATATGCTTCACCTCAAAAAATCTAGATCCGTCAGAGCCACAAGGGCGGGAGACTTAAACCTCGACACGGCTATTAATAGGACGTGCTGGATGGATAGATTCATCACCCAAAGACTCCCTATGCTGTGGAATAAAATCCTGGTATATGTGAGGCAGAGCACCTCGCTGGCCTTGTTCAAGAGAAATCTTGACCAATGGATGGGAGATCGCAGATATACCCCAGGGATTACCTCAGTGTCACTGCTCAACAGAGGCACAGCAAAATAATGGGTATAGTTCCCCATACTAAAGGGGTGGCGTAAGCCACAAAACTATGGGCTAGGCTTGTAAATGCCCTCGGGCAGATAGCCTAGTATGAACCTATGAACCTATGAACCTAAAACATGGGATCTCTCTGTTAGATATCTGTCTCAGTAGTAGATCCTATTTATGTTTCAGGGGTGGTTAAGTCACTTGAGCAGGTGTTTATGATGTTATTAGTTTTATGTAGGAGGTTGCATAGGCCCAGATCCTTTGAGGATGTTAGACAGAGGTCTCTTCTCAGAAGTCAATAAGAAACAGAAAACTGAAAGACTGAGCACTTTAAGGTGGGTAGCTCAAGAAGGACATGCCCTTAATAGATTTACTAAGGAAATGCTGAAGTCTTTCATGTTGTATCATATGTCTAGACAAGTACTTACAAAAGAGGGTATTATACTGTATTATTGGCCTGATTAGGGAAGTGATTTCCTCGGATCTAGAAGATGTACCCCTGGTGATTAGTCTGGCTATATAAAAGGATTTAGTAACCAAAAATCTCAAGGTGGTTACAATAGATCCATGCCAGAGCAAAACAGACACCCCAAAAAGAATAGCAATAAAATATAAAATACATTTCTAATAAGTCTTTAGTTTATTGCTATTCTTTTTTGGGTCACAATTTTGCTCTGGCTCGCATCTGTTGTGGTTTGAGATTTGTGGTTACTATATAAAATAATTAGTTCATTGTCAATGAAAGTGCCCAAATACCTAATAAAGGGTTGTTACCTGTGTAATAGGGCATGGGTGCACGGATTTACTAAAGGACGCATGCTGCATTTTTGGCATTTAATATGAGTCCATGGTCCAAGCACCACTTGTTCATTTGGGGGAATTTGACAGCTCTGAGTTTGCGGTCATCAGCTCACAGGCATTTGATATCAGCTTTGGCACAAGAGCCATAGCTCTCAACCTCTTAGCACAAAAAATGTGGGCAAAGGCCCAAAAATAGGGACAAATTTTAAACATTGCTACTTAGAAAAGTTCCTGGAATAAAAGGTATGTTGTTACCATGCATTTTCTGAAGGATATCAAATCTGAAATTCAAATGCCTGGCATTATTTAGTGATTTCCATCCTCATTGATTTGCTGCAAAAATCCAGAAAATCACAAATTTATAAGAAACAGACCAAAAATGTGAGGCAAAAATCAGGACGTTCTGTGAAAATCTGGACAGTTGATAGGTATGATGAGATGTAGGTACCAAAAACGAATGGTCTCAGGACTAATCCCTGTGTGAAAAGCATAGTAATTACACTATGATGAGAGCACATGCCAACATTAATTAGATTTAGTTCTCTTGGTGAGCCAGTTTGCTTCCTGGTGAGTAATATAGGGGTTTATTTTTAATTTGATTAGCTTATTAAAAATGCCAGAATGTGAGATATTATCAGAAGCCTTGGTCAAGTCCAGGTATGCAGTATGGACCAATTTGCCTGAGTCTAATGCCTCTGGGACTTGTTCAAAAATAGACCACCAGGTTTAGATGGCAGGATTTACCTTTAACAACCCCAAACTGGTTTGGCTCCAGGACTTGAAGACTGCGTATGACCGCCTTAGTAAGTTTTATAATGATGCTCTCCTTTGCCTTAGAGATAAAACTGATGATGCTTATGGGTCTGTAGTCACAAGAATCAGTAGTGGGTCCCCCTTTGTATAATAAATAAAAAATATAAAAAAATAATCATGAATCCATTCCCTTCCAGGGTGACAGCCAGCCCAGTCATTCCTGCCAGGGTGAAAGCCCTATAGCCTACTCATTCCGTAGTAGGGGTAAATACTAGTCATCCTATTTGTTCTTGTTTGCTATAAAAAGTTGGGAGTCAACAAGCTTTCATTCTCGTGAAGATTCCCCTACCTCCCTGCACAGATCATTTCCTCGAGTAGCTGGTGGCTATTATGTAAACCAATAGAGACCTCACATCCTTCTGCAGGCCCCTGAGAATGTCTTCTGGTGTAAATTGCAGTATACATAACCCAACCCAATAGCTATGACCAGGAATTGCTCAGCATCCCTGCTGGGGTCAGTGGTGCACAGTTTCCCCACCATCCCCATCCCCCTCTAGCTGGATGAACAAGTTTTGGCCACACACTCCTATATTCCCTGCCTCTATCCTTCTAGCATTCAAGTGAATAGCCAAACCCATGTTGTACTCAGGACTTCATCCTCCTATACCCCAGGGTCAGGGCTCCATATCTAAACTTTTAACATATAATGGCTATGTTAGAGTTTAGGCAAAGGTCATGGTGCAGTGTATACTACAGATAAAAATATAATACATAGATAAAATGAGCAAACTTTATGGACAACACAGTATAAGAAGTTGGAGTCTAAGCCCAAGAGTGTTCGATTATGTTTCTGGTGAATCAAATAAAATTTACCTCTTAAATATCTCTTCCTCTCCTCTTAGCACAATGGCTTTAAACAAAAAGGTGGGTAATCAGAGTATCGTGACATGAATTGTTAGGGGCTGAACCAAATAAATGAGGGCTTTAATCGAAAAACAAAGAAAATGATAATGAGCGACAAGTTCAAGATGTAGAAGAAATGCAGAGGATTATTGTTAAGTGCATAACATTTTTATAAAAAGAAGTCTCAGTTTCAGACCATGCACGGCAATTAGAGCATGATACGGATATTGCAAGTAGCACAGGAACTTCGGCTGTTGTCTATGCCTGGCATGTTGGCAGAGGGCTCTGTAAGTATTTAGACAAGCAGGCAGAGGGCTCTGTAAGTATTTAGACAAGCAGGCAGAGGGCTCTGTAAGTGTTTAGACAAGCAGGCTGAGGGCTCTGTAAGTATTTAGACAAGCAGGCAGAGGGCTCTGTAAGTATTTAGACAAGCAGGCTGAGGGCTCTGTAAGTATTTATACAAGCAGGTGGATGGCTCTGTAAGTATTTAGACAAGCAGGCAGAGGGCTCTGTAAGTGTTTAGACAAGCAGGCTGAGGGCTCTGTAAGTATTTAGACAAGCAGGCTGAGGGCTCTGTAAGTTTTTAGACAAGCAGGCAGAGGGCTCTGTAAGTATTTAGACAAGCAGGCAGAGGGCTCTGTAAGTATTTAGACAAGCAGGTGGATGGCTCTGTAAGTATTTAGACAAGCAGGCAGAGGGCTCTGTAAGTATTTAGACAAGCAGGTGGATGGCTCTGTAAGTATTTAGACAAGCAGGCAGAGGGCTCTGTAAGTATTTAGACAAGCAGGCAGAGGGCTCTGTAAGTATTTAGACAAACAGGTGAATGGCTCTGTAAGTATTTAGACAAGCAGGCAGAGGGCTCTGTAAGTGTTTAGACAAGCAGGCTGAGGGCTCTGTAAGTATTTAAACAAGCAGGCGGAGGGCTCTGTAAGTATTTAGACAAGCAGGCAGAGGGCTCTGTAAGTATTTAGACAAGCAGGCTGAGGGCTCTGTAAGTATTTAGACAAGCAGGTGGATGGCTCTGTAAGTATTTAGACAAGCAGGTGGATGGCTCTGTAAGTATTTAGACAAGCAGGCGGAGGGCTCTGTAAGTATTTAGACAAGCAGGCAGAGGGCTGTGTAAGTATTTAGACAAGCAGGTGGATGGCTCTGTAAGTATTTAGACAAGCAGGCAGAGGGCTCTGTAAGTATTTAGACAAGCAGGCAGAGGGCTCGGTAAGTATTTAGACAAGCAGGCAGAGGGCTCTGTAAGTATTTAGACAAGCAGGTGGATGGCTCTGTAAGTATTTAGACAAGCAGGCAGAGGGCTCTGTAAGTATTTAGACAAGCAGGTGGATGGCTCTGTAAGTATTTAGACAAGCAGGCAGAGGGCTCTGTAAGTATTTAGACAAGCAGGTGGATGGCTCTGTAAGTATTTAGACAAGCAGGCAGAGGGCTCTGTAAGTATTTAGACAAGCAGGCAGAGGGCTCTGTAAGTATTTAGACAAGCAGGTGGATGGCTCTGTAAGTATTTAGACAAGCAGGCAGAGGGCTATGTAAGTATTTAGACAAGCAGGCAGAGGGCACTGTAAGTATTTAGACAAGCAGGCAGAGGGCTCTGTAAGTATTTAGACAAGCAGGTGGATGGCTCTGTAAGTATTTAGACAAGCAGGCAGAGGGCTCTGTAATTATTTAGACAAGCAGGCAGAGGGCTCTGTAAGTATTTAGACAAGCAGGCAGAGGGCTCTGTAAGTATTTAGACAAGCAGGCAGAGGGCTGTGTAAGTATTTAGACAAGCAGGTGGATGGCTCTGTAAGTATTTAGATAAGCAGGCAGAGGGCTCTGTAAGTATTTAGACAAGCAGGCAGAGGGCTCTGTAAGTATTTAGACAAGCAGGTGGATGGCTCTGTATTTAGACAAGCAGGCAGAGGGCTCTGTAAGTATTTAGACAAGCAGGCAGAGGGCTCTGTAAGTATTTAGACAAGCAGGCAGAGGGCTCTGTAAGTATTTGGACAAGCAGGTGGATGGCTCTGTAAGTATTTAGACAAGCAGGCGGAGGGCTCTGTAAGTATTTAGACAAGCAGGCAGAGGACTCTAAGTATTTAGACAAGCAGGTGGATGGCTCTGTAAGTATTTAGACAAGCAGGCAGAGGGCTCTGTAAGTATTTAGACAAGCAGGTAGAGGGCTCTGTAAGTATTTAGACAAGCAGGCAGAGGGCTTTGTAAGTATTTAGACAAGCAGTTTGAGGGCTCTGTAAGTATTTAGACAAGCAGGCAGAGGCTCTGTAAGTATTTAGACAAGCAGGTGGATGGCTCTGTAAGTATTTAGACAAGCAGGCAGAGGGCTCTGTAAGTATTTAGACAAGCAGGTGGATGGCTCTGTAAGTATTTAGACAAGCAGGCAGAGGGCTCTGTAAGTATTTAGACAAGCAGGTGGATGGCTCTGTAAGTATTTAGACAAGCAGGCAGAGGGCTCTGTAAGTATTTAGACAAGCAGGTGGATGGCTCTGTAAGTATTTAGACAAGCAGGCAGAGGGCTGTGTAAGTATTTAGACAAGCAGGCAGAGGGCTCTGTAAGTATTTAGACAAGCAGGCAGAGGGCTGTGTAAGTATTTAGACAAGCAGGTGGATGGCTCTGTAAGTATTTAGAGAAGCAGGCAGAGGGCTCTGTAAGTATATAGACAAGCAGGCAGAGGGCTCTGTAAGTATTTAGACAAGCAGGTGGATGGCTCTGTATTTAGACAAGCAGGCAGAGGGCTCTGTAAGTATTTAGACAAGCAGGCAGAGGGCTCTGTAAGTATTTAGACAAGCAGGCAGAGGGCTCTGTAAGTATTTGGACAAGCAGGTGGATGGCTCTGTAAGTATTTAGACAAGCAGGCTGAGGGCTCTGTATGTATTTAGACAAGCAGGCAGAGGGCTCTGTAAGTATTTAGACAAGCAGGCAGAGGACTCTGTAAGTATTTAGACAAGCAGGTGGATGGCTCTGTAAGTATTTAGACAAGCAGGCAGAGGGCTCTGTAAGTATTTAGACAAGCAGGTAGAGGGTTCTGTAAGTATTTAGACAAGCAGGCAGAGGGCTCTGTAAGTATTTAGACAAGCAGGATGAGGGCTCTGTAAGTATATAGACAAGCAGGCAGAGGCTCTGTAAGTATTTAGACAAGCAGGTGGATGGCTCTATAAGTATTTAGACAAGCAGGCAGAGGGCTCTGTAAGTATTTAGACAAGCAGGCTGAAGGCTCTGTAAGTATTTAGACAAGCAGGCAGAGGCTCTGTAAGTATTTAGACAAGCAGGTGGATGGCTCTGTAAGTATTTAGACAAGCAGGCAGAGGGCTCTGTAAGTATTTAGACAAGCAGCTGGATGGCTCTGTAAGTATTTAGACAAGCAGGCAGAGGGCTCTGTAAGTATTTAGACAAGCAGGCAGAGGGTTCTGTAAGTATTTAGACAAGCAGGCTGAGGGCTCTGTAAGTATTTAGACAAGCAGGCAGAGGGCTCTGTAAGTATTTAGACAAGCAGGTGGATGGCTCTGTAAGTATTTAGACAAGCAGGCTGAGGGCTCTGTAAGTATTTAGACAAACAGGTGGAAGGCTCTGTAAGTATTTAGACAAGCAAGTGGAGGGATCTGTAAGTATTTAGACGAGCAGGCAGAGGGCTCTATATGTACTTAGACAAGTAATTAAAGACAATATACTACAGCAGCCCTCAATGTAAGCAAAGGAATACATGTTCAGCAGATGAGGGAAACTGGATGAAAGGAACAACTGGGTTGTAGACATTTTTGTACTAAGTTCAGGGGATTTACCTGCAGTTGGTCAGCTAACACGAATGTTCACTTCCTGAAGTAAACCACTCTGTGCTGAAAACCGAAACGTCGACTTCCTAGTACTCATGCACTGAGGTTGCGTCTTAGTGTATGCAAATATTACTTCAAAAAAACATAGACAACATTCCTCCATGTGGGGAACTATGCCCTCCACACCCCCCATTAATTATATTCACTAACTCTGAGATCACACAATCTCCAGGGAAAGGGAATATTTTGCTACCTGGGGATTTTTGATCTTGCACACCTGTCATTCAGATGCAGTTGATTAAACAGATGTCAACCAAACCAACAGAATCCATTCAGAGGTAGTGGCTACAAAACCATGGTAATTTACACTAGCTTATAAAGTACCAGGTACATAAAAGGATAATTATAAGAGATTTTAGTGCATGGAACACAGGGATTATGCTCTAACACTGGGAAAAAGACAACCTAGTTAAACGCTACTCTGATATTAACAATGCTTAGAAAGGTGCTTAACAAATGTTAGGCATCTGCTTAATCACTTTTAATACTGAGGCTCACGTTTGCACTAAATATCGATGGTGTCATCTTCTACACAACAACAGCAGAACTAAAAACAGATAAGTTTATGCCTTGCTTTAAACACTTCTCCACTGACTCTGTCCCTCATAAACTTGTTTGATTTTCTGCTAAATCACTAAGAATTATAGTTAGTCAAAAACTCTTGAAACAGAGTTTCATACTTCTTGTTTTTCAGAAACACATATTGACACAGATCCAAAACCTGTCTTATCAACATTTTAAGTCAATTATAGAAATATTTAAAACTTTTGCCTGATTTTGATCCTCTGTCCTGTGTTATAGGTGTTCTGCTGCAGTATGACAAAGCTTACTAAGTGCTTTACCAGCTTTCAAAGCCAGTAAGATACTTTACACGTTTTCATTTGTAACCAGTAATACATAAAGCAGATAAAGCTCCATGCACTGGAAGGAATTATGAATTTGGTCTCCATTCTTACATGGAGGGTCTATATTAAAATGCCGAACAAGTACAATGTTGACTTACCTTTAATCAACCCGTATTTGTCGAAGCTGCAAAACATCGAACAGCCAAAACACTGATTTCTTTCTAAGGAAAGGAATCGGTAGCCCAATCACACACACCACATTAAAACAAACACTATAAAAGTGGGGGTCTTTGCCCCCAACACCCCATGATGTGGGGGCTGTGCCCCACAGACACACCCTAACTAAATATACTAACTCTGAGATTAGACTACAGTCGGGAAAAGGGCAGATTTAAAATAATGAGCAACTAATTTCTTTCCCTTAGAAAGAAAGAAATCGATGGTTTAGCCATTTGATGATGTTCAGCTTCGACAAATACGGGTCGACTAAAGGTGAGTCGACAATCTGCTTCTTTGCGTAAATGATATAGACCCTACATGGATGCCAGGACTCAAATACATAATAATTTGGTTATGAACAGAGACCCAATCATAATCCTCAGTGTCTTAAAAAGTATTAAATGACTCTGTAAAACAAAGTGGAGTTGTCATGCTATGTAACGATTAAAGTAGCATAGGATTAATTAGGAGGTTCTGAAATCCAAAATATAGAAGGATAGATTAGAAATGGAAGTTCTAGGCAGTGCAGGATAGAGAACAAGGGAATAAATCTGAGAATGTAAAATGTCATGTTATTACAACTTCAAAGGAATGTAATAGTATAAATGTAGCAATGTCCCTAGGGGACAGTGATCATATGAAATTCTGGATGGAGTTACTACCATAGAAGGAAATGACTGATGCAGACACAAAATCATGGATCTGCATAGGATAGAACATCCAGGTAATGGCTAATAGTTTCAAAGAGTATGTCCATGGTGAGAACAGGTGGTCATTACTAGGAAGCTGCACGGTATTGTAAGGAAAGTTTACAGAGATGCTACCTGTGAAGTGTAGGGAATTCTGTCTAGGGAAGCAGGAAGAGTAGCAGATCTGACTAGAAATGCAAATTGACAAGGGAAAAGTATTTATTTCCGTGAACAGATTGCAAGGGGAAATGTGGTTAATGTGAAAACATTAGAGCAATTAGTGGACCTGGCAGATGCTGTTTATGATTATTTATTATCAGAATTTACTGGAAACATGAGACTCGTCCTTTTGTGGTAGTGCATAAGGGGCCATTCACACTGGTTGACCTCAAAGAGACTGCATGAGGGAAAAGGAAGTGTTGAAAGAGCTGAAGAGCACACAAGAACTCCTGGCATGTTTTCTGCAAAGCATGTTGTCATTCTCCCCAGCTACTGATGCAGCACCCAAGGAATGATAATTAGTATTTCAGCTCAGAAGAGTAAGGTTCAAGAAGTTGTCACGGCAACTATAGTTGTCAGAATTTAGACTACATCTGCATGACATTTTTGTGTGATTAGCATGGATGATTTGCAGCTGCCAACATGACCATATAACTGTATATGTGATACCTTCCTGATGTCATAAGTATTTCTGTTATCACAAACAGCCATGAATGTGCTAAAGCAAAATCATCTGGTCAGTGTGGTCTGCAGATGTGTAAGGAGCTTGTGTGCTTTGCTTTTAGCTGCTGCATACTAGCGCCTGCACCTGACAGAAGTTATAGAGGACAGGATTCTGACACTCCATAAAATACTTGTCTGTGAAAAAAAATAGCTAGTCTATAACCTTCATACTAAGGCATAACATTTGTATATCTTAACTGAAGTACAAACCAGGATTGTATAGCACTTATAAAAATAAGAGGACAAAATATTAAAAGGAAGAAACATTTATGGATCAAAATCCAGGTGTGACAGAGATATTAAATATTCATCTGATTCATCGTTTTAGTGTTTCTCAAGCTTAATTACTGGGAACCAGAAAATAGAAATATTCACACAAGGGGCAAGGGGTCATACTCAACAATGATCAAGATTTGAAATAACAGTTTACAAATCACTATTAGTGATTTGATGAATCATTTTTTTTCTTGAAAGAGCTGACATAACATATGAACCTGTTACATATTACACCATTTGTGACTTATGTGAACCTAAACAGAGAGTCAGGTAGGCATATCATTTTGCATTCTGGATTAACTTCCTCACTGACAGTATTTTGTTTTTATATTGACTGGTGGTGCAGTCAGCCTGCTATCATAGTAAAGTTACTTTAATTGTATTTCCTATATGAAATAATGATTACTTATATTATTAAAAAGAATGATCAGTTATGTCCTTCATAGGTACACATACTGGTATATCTTCTTTCCACTTAACAAAGAGTAACTTAGGATTTTAGACATGCACACAAAAACACAATAAATATGTACCAGGAGACCAAAACCAAGAAATTCTGTTCAGAGGCCATCAGAGCCAGAATTAAACCAACATTTATTTAATGCTTTTGTCTATAACAAGCTGGATAGTCTTCTTCAAGATAAATCCTCTGCAGAACACACCCATATTTAAACTATTACACAGTTATATGAACAAATCACATGCTTCTTAACAAATTACCTTAATAAATGTTTAATACCAAAATATTTCCTTTTTAAATTGTTAAAAATTTGCAATGAATATAAAAAACTAAAATTTAGAATTTTACTCATCAACAATGTGTGTTTAACTTAAGGATCACAGTCATCGGGGTAGCCAGGCATACACCACAAATGTGCTACAATTTTCTAAACTAACATATTTACTATTTTATGGTTACATGTTTATTTTTTTCCAGAAACTCTGACTTGCTAATTGTTTTTCCTTAAACTTTCCATTTCATGAGAAATGTCTTTGTTTTAATTTGTAGTACTTCTTTCGGCTTTTCCTGGTTAGCCACAGTGGATCACCTGTCCACTCATGATTGGCAGTACTGAAAAGGTATATTGTACCAAAGGGATGAAAGCTGCTACATTTGTGAAGGAGAGTATGGTAGTTGTTGTGTCTTTCGGCTTTTCCCGGTTAGGGGTCGCCACAGCGGAAATCCAGTCCGCTAATAATTGGCACTAGATTTTTATGTGCCGAGTTGCCAGCCCTGACGCACAACCTTCAACGAAGGTATGCCCATTCATGCATGTCTCCACACAGAAGACGCTTTAGCTGAGAATTGAACAGGACAACATCTTACTGTGAGGTGACAACGCTACCGCAGCACCACCACCGCAGCAGTATGGTACATATCTGAAATGTAGCATGCAGTTCCAAAACTCCTTGCTTTGCGTGTATCATAGTAAAATTCCCATACTTAAGACTAGAGGTAAATCTAGGCAATAAGTAACAGTGTTTTTAGATTAATGTTCATTAAAATCTCATTTAGATCGCTGCCCTTTGTGAAGGTAAGTTGTGGAACTGTTTTAGGATAAGATGTTGAAACAGCCCAGCTAGTTTAACAGCTGTGTCAAGCACAACTAAGAAGAAAATTAGTAAGAACGTTTTGGTAGGATTCGTAAAGCATGGATGATGATGTGCAGCAGACGTTTAATGACAGGAGACCATGCTGAGTCTGACTCAGTGACTATACAGTTAGTGCCTCATAAAAATGTCTATCCCTTCATGACAGCATATTAAGCTGCCATGAAGCAGGGAGTGAAAGAATAGCAAACTTCCAACAATGTTTATCCTCACTGACTGTGACTTTGCTTTTTAACTTGTATAAAATAATAAAAAAGGTAAAACAAAAATCTCATCTAGCAAAAGTAACTGCAAAACCACTTAAAAGTACTTGCTGTTTTGCTTGCACCTTGCTAAGTGTAGTTTAAAAATCCACATTTAGTGAGGTGAAAAAATAAACTAAAAACATTTGTGTGTGTATAAGTAAGAATGTGAGAGAGCAAGAGAGGGAGAGGGCATACCTCTCAGTTTCGTTGCTCAAGAATTCAGATCTACAGAGGCTTTTTATCATCAGTACATATCATTTAAACATTAAGGAGTATGAAACTGTAATATCTAGCTTTATTAACTGTAACCCTCAGTGATTTGCCAGAAAACAAAGCAGGCAATTCAGGAACATCCTATAGAATCAGGAACAGTTGGGGCAGCTTGCCGAGATTTGCATTGTATGATTTTTTTTTTCATTCATTTGATCACAATGACAGGTGAGGTATATTCAATCAAGAAAGTGGCTGTAATTGCTGGGTACATTTGTGTATGTGTATTTGTTTGTGTACGTGTATTTTACTATGTATAGTGTGTGTGTGTGTGTGTGTGTGTGTGTGTGTGTGTGTGTGTGTGTGTGTCTCTGTGGGAGAATCTGTCTGTGCCTCTGCATGTGTATCTATGTTAGTGTATGTCTGTGTCTGTGTGAGAATCTGTCTTTGCCTCTGCACGTGTATCTGTATTAGTGTGTGTGTGTGTGTGTGTTTTAACATTAAATGCTTTGATAACATATATTTGGGATATAAAACACTTCCTCCCACAGCAATTACATATGCTACAGCAACTTTAAACATTAGGCAGAGGAACTATTTTACATGGGAAATATAAAAAATGTCCATAATGATAAATAAAGCAAATACGAAACTAGTTAGTAAATAGCCCATTGTCTAAGACAATAATGTCATCTGGGATGGATATTTTTGAGGAAATAATGCCCTTACAGGGCATGTATTATTTCTCTGGTAATACCCAGCATGGAGGGCATTATTGTTTATATAACATTAGAAAGAAATAAGGTGTAAAACTGGGAAGCAAAACCTAACAGAAGTAAAAGTCTGGCCTGTACATTCCAAGGTATTGCGTTAATGAATTCTGGATTCTGTTTTATTCAGTACAGAACTGTGAAGTTACCCACAATATTCAGAATTCTTTGTAAATTGCTTTGCTTGATAACGAATGTCACTAGGTCAAATTGTGCTTGTAGGACCATTTAAATTCATTCAGATGACATAACATCAGCCACGCCAAGAAAATGATATCCGAATTTGACTGCTGTCTCAGTTCCAGATGTGCTGAGAAGCCTGACAGTCATGATGGCTGAGAGCAGCATATTTACAGAAATTTCAAGCTGTTACATCATCCTGAAGTGACAAAGGGCTCTTAAGGGAAAGACAACCAGAGACTGAGGCCTATGTACACTCTGCATACAGCAGTCAGCATTCACCAGTCATGCTGCTCCAACCATCTACTTTGCACATTTTCAAATATTTGAACAACTATAGGCTACAAATGAATTGTACCTGAGAAAATCCTTACATACCAAAATGAATAGGGGAGCCATAGAGGAAACAGATTCATAACATGATGTTTTCGCAGTTTTAGAAAAAAGGGAGCTTAGTGTATAACTGCTTTAATAGGTAAAGCAATGTTCACACAAAATTTAGTAA
The DNA here is from genome assembly GCF_019279795.1 of Protopterus annectens. NCBI lineage: Eukaryota > Metazoa > Chordata > Ceratodontiformes > Protopteridae > Protopterus > Protopterus annectens. The sequence continues at coordinate 120,667,286 of NC_056743.1, forward strand.
AAGAAAAAAGTGCTTTGTAATGAAATAGCTTATGAAAATATGGGCTATATCATTTTCATAGATCCAACAAAAAAAAAGTCACACTTTTAGAAGTGACCACTGTAGATAATACATGGCCTGCAATTAGTATCATTTTATGGAATGCAATTAGTATAATTTTAAGCACTGTAGCACTAAATATATATATATATATATATATATATATATATATATATATATATATATATATATATACATACATACACACACACTCTAAACTTTAAATGATAAGCAGATGCATGAAGAGAGGAAACAGAATTGGTCTTAAAATTTTGCAGACTTCTTGCAAGTTTCAACCTTATAACCCCCTAGTAGCAATACCAAATTCCATACACTCTACATCCCATCAACAGTGAAAGTCCCCTATTTATCCACTAACATCTCCCTTGCCTTTCCTTCAGCATCTTCTCTTTATTCCCTACCTCCAGTGACCCCCTTTTCCTATTCTCAATGCATATTAGTCTCCTTACTTTAGATTGCTCTCACACTGACCACAACTCTGAGTTGTGATATATAACAATAAGTATCCTGTTTTATTTTTGCTTATTTTTACTAGTTATTGCTTATTCTAGCCATGTATAGCACATTTTAGTGTATGCTGCATACGTTTTACTGTATTTTGTTGCTATAAACTAATCTGCACATTTGTACTAAAATTGTCTGCCTTACAGGGCCTGATAAATAAGGTTTTTACTGTCACACTGTTTGTAAAGCTTTTTACCTAGTTTCACTGTGTGAAAGGTATTAACTGGAAATGTTCTCCATTTGTTAAGTATCTGTTTGTTTGTTCTGATTTCCTGCTAAGGAGTGTGTCATATAACTGATTTGTTTGCAGTTAAAAGCATTGTCTAGAGTCTCCTTGCTCCTTTATCTGTTTAAAACTTCCATTTAGTGGCTCACTGCTGTTTTTCTGCTGTGATAAACATTTCTGTAGTGTTTTCTGTCTAAAATAGTGTAGCTATCCCTTATATTTGGTGGCTTTACAGTTGCCCGCCCCTACTGTAAATTTGATCTGGGATACTCCTCCCAGTCTAGAGTCATTAGCTCATTCTACCTAATACAGAGAGAACATTTGAGAAGGCCAACCCACTTAGTTTCTTAACCTTAAATTATCTTCTGTTCCTCCTTTCTCCCTTTCCACTTTATAATCCCTGTGAGCTACGTGATCTAGGGACCTAAACCTTGTCACCACAATAAACAGGAATAGATTCTTGTCCCAGAAACTTCCCATACTCTGGAACAGGCTACCCATCTATGTCAAACAAAGTTCTTCATTAGCACTCTTCAAGAAAAATGATGAGTGGATGGGAAATAGGAAATACATCCCGGGGATTACTTCTGTGTCTCTGCTCCACAGTTGCACAGGAAAATAACTTTCTTGGGTGGCGTAAGCCAGGGAACCTTGTTGACTAGGCTTACGTAGGCCCTTGGGCCGATAGCCTAGTGCCTACCTATGAACCTATGAACTAAAAAGAAAAAAAAAACCTTGCTAGAATGTACCATTGCTAGAATCTCCTTGTCTTCTGACTGAGTGTGCTTCTCAAACAGTCTGGAAATATAAAGCTTTTAACTATATTTTTGGCACTTTTTAACTGTTCAGAGTTCGGCACTGTCTTAATTTTTGCTTGACTGAATTATTTATATGTTTGCTGGCATTATTTTTTGATACTGTAAGTGCCTCTGTCTTGATTTTTTTTCCTAATTTACTGCTTTCTGCACTTCTTTTTAGTCATTTCTAATTTAATTGCATTTATTTAAACTGTATTTGCTTTAACATTTCTACACACTTGTGTGCTAGCTTGCACTGTATTTGAATTGTTTTTATTGCTGTTTTAGCTGCTTTTCTGTAAAAAAATGTTCTAAGCTAGTTTCCCACCTTTCCTGTATCTAGTCTAGTCTAGATACAGATTTGCTTAATCCAGGACTGTTTGTAAGCTTCTGAGCCCCCCAAGCCTTTCTGTGTTGGAGGGAAGTCTTCTAGCTTATCAGTGGGATTGGCAAGCACTAGGTAGCCTATCTACCACAAGAGGAGTGGTTTCTGACCCAGAAATTGTAGTTTATTGACCGTTTGGGCAGTTTTTCCATCCCTTTCAACTTTCTAGTTTAAAAGCCCACATTTGCGCTTGTTTCCCACCTTTCCTGTAGCTAGTCTAGTCCTGATACAGATTTGCTGTATCCAGGACTGTTTGTAAGCTTCTGTGCCCCCCAAGCCTTTCTGTGTTGGAGGGAAGCCTTCTAGCATATCAGTAGGAGTGGTAAGCACTAGGTAGCCTATCTACCACAAGAGAAGTGGTTTCTGGCCCAGAACTTGTAGTTTATTTGCAGTTTGGGCAGTTTTTCCATCCCTTTCAACTTTCTGGTTTAAAACCCAGAGTTTGCGCTGATTTGTATTTGTTTATGCTCTTTGCAGCGGTGCTGAGCTGAGGTAAACTATTATTGGTGCTAGAAAGTCTGCTCTTCAGTTTTTTCCTTAGATTTTGCTAGTTCTTTCATTCTTGCACTTCAAATAGGCTAATTGCTTTGCACTTCAACAGGTTTTTGTAGCAATTATTGTAGCACACCTAAGTGCCATCATCACTACTAGTCATTCTTCACAGAAATAGCTCCAGTACTTAGTCGTTATGACCACCCCTTCTGGCATGATTAAAGGGAAGTTCCCTGTGCTTTCTTCTATTAACCTGGTGCACTTGGGCATTCTGAGGCAGTGTAGCAACTGCCTCATGTACACAGACAACCCTCTCCTGTTACTTACCAACACTCAGACTTGTGAGAGATGCACTTATATCACCAAAATGGAAGCTATGCACTCTCCAGCCAAGACCGGACTAGCTAGTCAAGAGGAGAAGATCAACACCTGCACCACACCACATGGAACACATATCCCTCCAGAACAACCACTGTCACAGCTGTCACATAAAAACACAAACCACACACCCACTTTTGCAGAGGCTCTCAATAGAAATTTACCAAAACAGCAGAGACCTCCAAGACAGAATCGCACTCAACCACCACAACACAGCTCACCTCCACAGTGTGCCCCGCAACCTAAGCCCCTAAGGCTAAACACCATGCCCAATACACTAATCATAGGTGACTCAATAGTGAGGCATACAGATGTCCCACTCACTAGGTTGAATAAGGAGAAGGTAACAGTCAGCTGTCTATCAGGTGTCCGAATCAGACACATAACACATGCACTCAAATCTCTCCACAACAAGTACAAGTATGACTCTGTCATTGTCCATGTGGGTGTGAATGACCTGAGATGCACCTCCCTGGACTACATGAAAAGAGACATGGTGGAGCTCTCGGATTATGTGGCCCAGGCAGGTATGACACTAGCGCTGGGCATTATCCTACCATCACCCAGAATGATATCACAGTACAAACAAGAAATGATTGTCTTCAACAACTGTCTAAGTATCTGGTGTCATTCTAAGGGGATCCTCTGTCTGCTTGGGATGACATGATTGACAGACCTCGATGCTTTGCCAGAGATGGCCTGCATCTGTCACCCCTGGATTTCCGGGTACTGGTTAAGGCTGTTGCCACACCTATAGTGCCTTTTTTAGGCAGTGTTCCAAAGACCAAATTACCACCATAACAGCTGTAAATAAATGCAATCTGAGGGTCATGCTGCTCAGTGCTAGAAGTCTAAACCTCAAGATGCACTCGCTTGAAGCACTCCTCAAAATGGAGAACATTGACATTTGTGCTGTAATGTAGACCTGGTTTAAAGCATCAGAAAATACCCCTGTGCTATCAGGCTATAACTCATTCCACACCTTTCGGCCCCAAAACATGGACCGAAGCTCCAAAGGCGGTGGTGTCTCCATATTCATAAAGGATATGCACACCTTCAGACTAGTAGCCAGCATAACACATCTGAGAGACGTCAGGTAAAACTAACATTGGTTAAGATGGCGATCCAGGTCATAGCCTGGTATAGGTCCCCAACCACGTCCCTAGACTCTCACTACACATTCCTAAGCACTCTGGAATCTATCAAGATCCAACTCAGCACTCTCCTACTAGAAGACTTCAACTACCCCTTCATCAACTGGGAAAACTACTCAAACAACAATCCACTGGCCCAACGTTCCCAGAATTTATAAATTCCAATGCCCTGGACAAGCTCAGTCTGACCCCCACTACAGGAAGCAACATCCTTGACATGGTTATTACTAACAAGGGCGACCATTGCCCTACACCAATAGTCAATCCCTCCCTAGTCAGATCAGACCATAAACTAATCACCATGGAAATACACATCTCACCCACACACACACACACACACACACACACACACACACACACACACACACACACACACACACACACACACACACACACACCCTGCAAAGGTAACCACATTGAAAAACTTTTCCAAAGCTGATTTTGGACTCCTAAAAACAGAGATGGCTAACTTCACGCAACCCATGCCAATGGAAAATAGCTGCATGACTGCCAAATCACACACCAATCCACTGTATGAACATGTACATAAATGCATGGAACTAGCCATACCCAACAGAACCAAGATGCTCTCCTCCAAAAAAAAGGAAGCCAATCTGGTGGTCCCCTACCATTAATAAACTCTACAACATTAGGAAGAAACTATTGCAGAAAAAGGTGAAGTCCCAAGACTGGAAAAACTCCCTTAATAGTCTCAACAAAAAGTTGACATTCCTCATGAAATCCTCTAAAGTCAGCTATGAAGGCAGAATTGCAGCAGACACTAAAAACATTCACAAAGCCTTCTATAGCTATATCAAGAACCTTCACAGCAATACGCAGATTTGCTCTGAGTTATTGCACAATGGTACCTCATATACTGAGCCAACAGATATTGCCAACATACTGGCCGACAGATTCAGTGCCAACTTTACCCCTCCCTCCCCCCTAAAAGACCAATTACAATACCAGAAGAATGCCACCCAGCATTACTACAACACAGGTTAAAGCTGCATTGTCAAAGGCCAAGAATACAGCCTCCATGGGACCCAATAATATCCCTGGCTGTGTTCTACATGAACTACAAAGCAAACTGGCACCACATCTTTGTTCCCTGTTCAGTTACAGCCTCACCTCAGGCTTTGTCCCTACCGAAAGGCACACTGCTACAGTCATCCCTCTCCATAAAGGGGGAGCAACTACAGATGCTGGGAATTATCGCCCCACTAGCCTGATGAGTCTGATAAGTAAAGCTATGGAGTGCATCATCATGGACCTGATTAATAAAGATATAGAAAATCTCCAAACTCTAGACCCCACGCAATTTAGCTTTGTGAAAGGGAAATCATGCCTGCTCAACCTGGTTGACTGCTGTGGATGAAGGTAAGCCAGTGCATACAGCCTACCTCGATCTGGCCAAGGCCTTTGATACCATTCCTCAGTCAGGAATTATTGTTAAGTTCACCAAACTAGGCATCAACCCCTATATCACTAGGTGGGTTGCAAATTGGCTCACAGATAGAACATACAGTGTGAAAGTAGCAAACTCCAAGTTAGACTGCCAACCAGTCATGAGTGGAGTCCCACAGGGATCGGTCCTTGGTCCTCTCCTGTTTGACATCTACATCTCAGAAGTCCAAGCCAACACAAAGGAACTCTAGCTGACCAAGTTTGCAGATGACTGCAAGCTGGGAGCCATTATTAACTCCCCAAGTGATGCAGACATCCTACAGAAAGGCCTTACTGAGACCAGTGACTGATGTTGAAACCATGGTCTTAAGCTTAATGCCAAAAAATGCATCGTCATCCCCTTTGGTAAAACCTCAGTTCCCACTAATTACCTCATCGATGAGATCCCACTGAACATTGAAAGCATTATAAGAGCTCCGGGGATGCAGGTTGACAGCAACCTCTCCTCTAACCACTGCATTACCACTGTTGTCAGAAAGTCCTTCTATGTGGCACATCTCATTACCAAGGGTTTTGCATCCAGGAAGAAAGAGGTCATCATCTCTCTCTACTCTTCCCTCATTAGGCCAGTCATCGAGTATAATGCCCCATTTGGCACGTACCTCACTAGACATCTGCAACAACTGGAGAGGCCACAAAAGTACCTCATGAAGAGGATTCTAGGCATTAAACACATGTCCTACACGTACAGACTCAAAATGCTCCAGCTATTCTCGGTCTCATATCGCCTACTTAGAGGCGATCTTTGCTTGACTTACAAAGCCATGTCCGACCCAGCTCTGTTAGAAATGCTACATCTAAAGAAATCCCAAAACCTCTGCACCACATGCTCCAGAGACCTCAACCTCATTACCACAATCTACAGAACATGCTGGATGGACAGGTTCCTCTCCCACAGACTGCCCATGCTCTGAAATAGACTTCCCATACATGTCAAGCAGAGCACCTCGCTGCCCCTCTTCAAGAGAAATCTTGATGAGTGGATGGGAAATGGAAAGTTCACCCCGGGGATCACTCCAGGGGCTCTACTTGATAGAGGCACTGGGAACTAACGTTGGGCGGCACAGTGCCAGGGCACTTCTATGGGCTATGCTTGTAAAGGCTCCAGGGCCTTTAGCCTAGTATACACCTATGAACCTTTGAACTTATGAACATGGAATATTCCTTACAAACAGTGCACAGACTTACTCCCTTAGTATCAAGTTTATTGTTTTAGAAATTAAACACCATTTGTAAATAGCTTTTGGTCTTGTTTGCTGTATAGCTATATTGTTACAAGATCTGGCAATTAAACTTGATATTTTGATCAAGTATGTATATTTCTTTAATTTTTATTAAGACTGTTTGGAAAAACAGAAGTTTTAATTTATTTGGCAAACGTAAAAAAATCAAAATAATGTAGAACTGAAACAAGTTATTGTGAATTAGCAGGCTCACAGAGATTGCGTAGCTCTCTCATTCAGAATATATGTGTCAGGGGTGCAACTCAGAGCCAGGTCTTTAAATTTATTGCATTGCACTCCAACCAGCAGATGAAGCAGTTCATTCAGAATTACCCATTCAAGAGATGTTTCATGAAGCAATGTTTATGAAGAAAAAAACTCCTAATTCGGGGTTCACTATTTGCTGAATGACATTAATCAGTATATAAAAATAACAAATAAACTTCTGAAGGCATCTGTAAAATGTAAAAAACAGTAGGTATAACACTAGAAGAAAGAATGCAGCAAGTAGAACCTGTGATTGAGTGCGCTTTCGTTCTTTATTTAAGAACTTCATCAGAATAAATAAACTGTGCAGATTACAAAGTTTAAATAGTGTAATAAAGCAAATAAAAATTATCTTGTCCAATCAAAATCACAGTTCAACCCCTTTAACCGTGATAGAAGTGCAATTCTCAAAGTTCTATTGTCCATAAATATGCATGAGGTGGGGTAACTTAAACAAAGTAACAAAGCCAAGCTCGAACAACATTCTTAATGTAGCCTGTAAACTTAACTGAAAATAAGAAATCAAACATCTGTAATAAAGTGTAATAAATTACAAGTACAATTACATCCCCAAGTATACATATGTAGTAATCTCTTCCGCTGTAGCAATGCATAAAATCAGAATTGCTTACAAGTTAACAATAAAGTCAGCCCATTAAGGCATGAAATTAAAATCACTCAGACTGTCAATGCTGCCATCTGAGTACACATTTTAAATTAGAAGCATCATTCAACCCCGGGGAGAACTCCGCACCCAAACGGAGCTGCCATCTGAGTTCCTTCACTTCCAGTAGAGCTGAGTAGTCCCCAAAAAACAAGTCAACTTGCTCCAAAACAATAAAATGGAATTTAACAAAGTCACGGCAAGCTGCAGAGTGTCTAGCTAAAGCATTGTGACTGTTTTTGTATGGTGCTATTCTTGCTTTACACATTATTGATATAAGCCCAGTCATTACAGAGGCTATTCACCTATTGTTTTCCCACCCTCAGTTCAAACTGGCATTCGATAACACTGGAAAGAATTTTTGCATAGAAACACTGGTACTGATGGAGTTAGATGTGCAACACTGCCTTTATCTATCTTTTCCTAGAGATACGCATAGTATCATTGTAGTATCAATGAGAAGCTGTAGATAGATAGATAGATAGATAGATAGATAGATAGATAGATAGATAGATAGATAGATAGATAGCAAGAGTCTTGCTGGAGAAAGATGCTTTCTGCATTTGTAGCTGTCTATTTTAACACCCAGATCATACCTCTCAACCGCTTAGAAGAAGAAATTTGGACAAAGCCATAAATAAAAGTGGGACAGAGGCTCAAAAATAGGGACAGTTTTTAAATGTTGCTCTTAACAAACTTAGAAAGTTAGCAGAATAACAGGTTTTACATTAGAATACATTTTCTGAAGGTATGGAGTCTGAAAGTCAAATGTCTGTCATTATTTTCTAACTTCAATCTTTAATGATTTGCCACTAATTTGACAGAAAACCACAAAGTTATGAAAACAGACCAAAAATATGAGCAAAAATCTGGACATTCTGAGAACACCTATACAGTTAAGAGGTACGACCCAGATCTTTAGCAATACTAATCTCATTGATTCTAACATTATTCAAAGTATGAGGATATTTAAGATTCTTATCATAAAAATGCAGAACACACATTTTACTTAAATTTCATCGCATTCTCAGATGCACATCTAAATAAATTATCCAAATATAGCCGGAGAAATTTGATCATATAAACCAGGCATAACAGATTCCACTTTCACATCATCTGCATATTGACTCATCCATAAGCTACAATCATTACTTTTCTCTAACAGAGAAATAATTTTAGAATGAGGCAAGGTGTCAAATTCTCTGGACATGTCCAAATATATAAGATCTGCACCAAAAACGTTCCACAACTAACCATAAAAGGAGAATAAATGAGAACCACAAAACCTTCCGGCTACAAAACCATGCTGATTAATATTAAAATTCCCACCCAACATGTCAGTTATATTCCTCAATAAAACCCATTCGTAGCATAGTGGCATGGCCACCATTATGAACTGGTAGCACAACTGATGTACACCACACCTCAGGAACAACACCAGTGCCAGGCTTGGCTCTCTCAGTGCCTGTTTAGTACCACTTATTAAGCAGCCAGATACATTATCAGGTCTCAAGGAGGATGTATTGTTAGTCTTCGAAAGCACCTTCAGTATATGTTGTTTAGTGAAGATTGAGGATTTGAGTTCTTCATGAAAAAATGGGTTTTGAATAGTTGACTCTGAAGTGAAGTTTGCACTGAATTTGTAATATAATGGCAATGTCCACTGGATCCCAGTAGGTAGTGCCATTGTGTGTGTGTGTGTGTGTGTGTGTGTGTGTGTGTGTGTGTGTGTGTGTGTGTGTGTGTGTGTGTGTCTACTACAGGTCAGAAACTCCAAATATCCACTCCATAGTACTCAAAACAAAACAACACAATTACTCAAACAGAAAACAAAAAAGAAATTGAAAATCAAAAATATTATTTGCAGGAGGGCAAGCCCCATCCCCTGCTAGTTTTAAATGCCAGCTCAGTGACTACATGGCAGTGGGGAAAGGGCAAATTCCAAATTGCCACCATATTGTGATCTCACATATGAAAAGGCTAACAATTCGTGATATTTCCATTTAAGTTAATTTTGTTTGTCTTTTCACTATTCGAATAAGTGAACATTCAGATACAAGAACATATAGTTTCAATTCATTTGGTTGAAAACACAAACGAGTGACAAAAACTGAGCAACATTTCAAATGGTTGACTACAAGCAATGTCTTTTAGCATTTCCCTGTTAGGGGTCGCCACTGCAGATCACCGGTCCGCAGACTGATTGGCAGTGGTGTTTTTATGGTGCTGAGTTGCCGACCCGAGCCTAACCTTCACAGAAGGCGCACACACACACACACATGCATGTGTTTAAAACTCACTCAACCTCAGGGAGGACATGCAGACTCCACACAGAAGGCACTCCAGCCAAGAATCGAACCGGAGAACCTCTTGCTGTGAGGTGACAATGCTAACTGCTGCACCACCGTAGCCTCTAAATGGTTGACTACACATTTGAGTAAATCACATCTGGTTGAATTTGAGCTTTCTATAGTGTAAGGATGTAGGAGTGTGCAGAAAAATGAATGCTTAACTAAAAAGCCGGTGTTTGTGAGAAAGTGCAAGATTCTGCTGTAGCTGGTAGTATGTATGTTTTTGTTTGCAGATTAGGGTGAGAGTTAGGTTTAGATAAGGGGACAGATTTACTACTGTGCATGTTCTGTCCTTTTATTTTGATTAGTGATACAGTGAGGAAGGAATTTTAGTAAAATAATGTGTAGGATTAAGGGCAGGAGTAAGGCTTGCCCCCATGTACCACCTTACTTATGTGCTCTAACACTACTCTGCATCTGCCCCTAACCCTAACTAAAAACCCTTTCCCTAACAGCACCACTTTTCAGACGATGTTTCATCTGGGTTTTGCAGTTTGGGTTTACTGATAGTTGGAAAGCAGCTGTCACTGTTTTGTGATTCTCTTGTGTTACTCATTTATGTTGACACATTGTTTTTCTCAGTCATTTGTGTGCCAACCATTTGTATTGTTGATCAATCATGATATACAGTGCAGCATAGATTGCTGAGGGGTGCTCTATGCCTGACTTATAATGTATTAGCAACCCTACACTTATGAATCTCTTGCATATTCATAAGTCAAACAGTACCTAAATACAAGGTCTAGGGACCTGAATTTTGTCTGTGACTTAAACAAGACATGCTGGAGAGACAGATATGTGTCCCAGAGACTGTTCCTGTTATGAAACAGGCTTCCCATGTATGTGAAGCTGAGTTTGTCTATTACCCAGTTGCAATGCAGCCTTGACTAGCACATGTTGAATACAAAGTTTACACCGACCCTGGCACGCATGTCCCTTATGGGCAGAGGTAGCCTATAAATGCCTGGCCCTCAATGCCCTGTTTGGATACAGGATATCATTATTCTTTCAGGTAAACTTAGCTAGGCTTAGAACCCCCCCCCCATCTTGTTAACGTAGTAACAATCTATGAAGTTGTGAATCTATAAGTGAGGGTTCATACACTCCTTACTATGCCAACCTTTGGATGAAACCAAAGTTCCAATTGCCTGAGTTGGTGACAGCTCAGGTGAATGTAAAAGATCCCATGTCTCTTACTGAAAAAAGAGTAAAGTTTCTTTTTTAATAATCATACATTATTTGCATGATTAATATTATGTATATTATTTACACCTTTATACAATATAAAGCAGTTTTATCTTCTTAAACATTCCCCCACCTTTTTTTCCAAAGCCAGTAATGTATTTTCTTTAGGATTTCTGCTAGTATCCATTTCCCATTAAATTTAACTTCATTAAATCTTTCCAGCCAGATTGTCCATAGCATATAAAATATTATTCGATCAATTTTCTTTACTACTTCTCTTATTTTTTCATAATATCCATACTCTAACATATCTATATTTATATGCTCTATCTTATCCAAACCTTTCAACGTTTTACTTTTATATATTTCTCCCCATAGCTTCTTTACTCTAATGTTGTAACTTTCGGCTTTTCCCGGTTAGGGGTCGCCACAGCGGAACTCCGGTCCGCTAATGATTGGCAGTAGATTTTTACGTACCGAGTTGCCAGCCCTGACGCACAACCTTCAGTGAAGGTACGCCCATTCACGCATGTCTCCACACAGAAGATGCTTTAGCTGAGAATCAAACAGGACAACGTCTTACTGTGAGGCGACAACGCTACCGCAGCACCACCACCGCAGTAGCTTCTTTACTCTAATACACTTCAACAAACATGTCCCATTGTTTCAAGTTCTCCACAATAAATACATGTCCTTTCTTCTCTTTTATAAGGTGTATTAGCCTTGACAGGTAATTTACCTATTGTTAATCTCCACAGAAGATCTTTACTTTCATGTATCTTTTTAAATCATATGTATCTCATTCTAATAGTTTTTTTTTATCTCTTAATGTTTCCAAGGGGAAATGAAATAGTGCTCTTTCATAATATTTAAATACCATTATTTCCTATTTTTCAATTGTATTCACTTTTAACTTCCATAAGAATATTTGTTTTGATGTTCCTTTATTTAATTTACATAATTTTCAGTCTTTTTCCTGTCATCATTTTCCCCCCAAAGTACTTATATTTATTTCACAACATATGCTCTATCAGATTCTAATTCTCTTTTTTGTAACTTGTTAAAACTTTATACAGGTTCAGTGAAGCTGAATGAACAATTGGGTTTGTCAACCCCAATCCTCCTCCTCCTTCCTTTATATATAACATTCCCCTTTTCACTGGATTCAGTCTGGATCCCCATACGAATGAAAATATTATATACATTATTTATTTTTCATAATTATTTGGTATCATGTACATACTTGCTACATATGCTAACTTACCTATTAAAATAGAAGTTAGCAAGTACACTTTATTGTTATATGCTAACTTATAAGATTATAAAAATATGAATGTCTTTTATTTCTTGAATAATTTTCTCTCATTGTTTTTAATATACTGTTCCTAGGATATCTATAGTCTCTCTATTAAACTATACATCTCCTATATTACCTGTGAATCCATATCCTTTACTTTTTCTTTATTTATACGTAATCCAGTTATCTTTAACTCTTTCTTAATTTGTTGATTATCTCTTCCATCCCTTCTTAGTTTTTAGTGATTAATATTGTGTCATCTGCATATGTAAATATTACTGTTAATAATATTTCTTCCATTATCTTATATCCTGCTATAGCTATTATTGTATTTATTACAGTGATGATTACATTTATTTATTTATTTTATTTATTTTACATTTGTTGACAGGGATAGTCCAACTGGATTCATGTCTATTTTCAGCGGAAGCCTGGGGAGAAAAGCTCCACACAGAAATATGTTATATACAATACAACAGAGAGACAGTTTATAGAATACATGACACACACTGTTTATACAAATTTTAAATCAGAAATTAGCACAATACAATGTTAGGACAGAAGATAGAAGATAGTATTATGAAAATTCTTCATTAGGACACTTAGTATGCATTATACTATTAAGTTAGTGTCTTTGAGACATAGAGGTGATGCTAGTCAGGATTAGACCAAGAGCATAGTCAGTGTGATTTAAAATATTTTTTGAGATTTTCTTTGACTAGCATAAGTGAAGGTTCAAGAGTAAGGTCAGGAGGGAGTTGATTCCAGGTTTTACCAGCCGAGTTGCAAACAAGGATTCACCAGCTGTTACTGGCAATGGTTAAACTAAAAAATAACTCATTGGTACAAAATAATTTATCAGCAGCCAGTACTTCTGTTATGAAACACTACAGAAGATATACTGGTAGCAATAGTAGACAAGACAAGTTAGAAGTTAGGCAAATGTATATAGTTATTTCTTACAATGTTTTTTCTCATGAACAACTTAAGATAATCAAGCATTTTTGGTCATTTTTATTTAAATTTAACGTGTTTTGTGATACATTATGCAGATTTCCTATATTTTCATGCACAAGAGGTAGGAACATGCAGGATATTATTGTACACAGTAAATTTGTTAAGCCAGTGGATAAGCTATGCTGCATTTTAGGTATACTGAGCACTAGTGGTTGTACTAGATGCTCAGCATGCAAATATGCTGTTAATTTCTTTAGTCAGATCAATAGTGTTCCCTTTAGTCCTAAAGGACATTTTACTTGTGTAACATCTAATGTTATTTATGTTCTCAGATGCTTCTGCAGTCTTTTTTATACAGGTGAAACTAAGAGAAGTTTTAAATTAAGACTGCAGGAGCATATTAGAGACATAAAAATGGAAAAAGTTACTAGTCCTGTTGCCATGCATTTTAAGTTGTTTCATAATAGCAATCCAGACTCTTTGCAAGCCAGCATCCTAGAACAAGTTAATTGGGGTATTGGCAACTCTGATTTTAAGAATAAACAGTATTTGTTATATAAAGAAACTATTTATATTTTAAAATATAATACTTAAGTCCTTATGGACCAAATACTGAATGTCCATGGAAACTTTTGATATAACTGTTTTCTAAGTATAACAGAAATACAGTATTTAATGTTTTAGATATTAATTAAATAGTTAAGTGTTTTATAATTGATAGTTAATGTTTGTATAAAATGGCACTGTTTTTTCCTTACTGATGTACTCCTTGAAGGCATTTCTTGCCGAAGCAGTAGAGACTGTATATATTCTTGCTAATAAAGTGCAAGTTTTTTTTTACATTTTTTACTGGCCTTTTTGTCATATTTCTATACTTTTGGGAGTTCTTTGTTGTATTTTTTCACCAGCTGTGTTGTTGGATTTGATTGTTTATAGTCTATTGGATGAATGAAGTATTCTGTGATTACTATATGGGCTGACAATATTTTTGAGCACTGGTGTATTATCTGGGTGGTAGAGAGCTTTATGAGCTAATATGAGCTGAGTAATCTGTAGCAGGGAAGGTAGTTCAAGCCACCCTAGAAGATTTAGATTGTAACAGTGGTGAGTCCTGTAGGCTGAACCAGTGGCAAATCTAGCTATATGGTTGTAACAGTTGGATAATTTGTTAATTTCAGTTATGCGCAGGTTTGTGAGTAGAGGGGAGGTGTACAGGAGGGTGGATAGGAGATGAGAACAGGCAATAGCAGTTCTGGCAAGAGGAGTGAGGAAGGGTTTGAGCTTGTAAAGGGATCTAATTTTTTGTTTATGGTTTTGATGGATTGATTGACATGTGTGTTAATGTAAGGTTATTGTCTATTATGTCTCCCAGGAGTTTGGTTTGGGCTTTAGGGGAGATGATGGTCCCATTGTTAGATATTATGGTAATAGGTGGATGGTTGGACCTACGAGTGGGAGTGAACAGGAGCAACTTTGTTTTTTTAGGGTTTAATAACAGACGGTGATTACTGAGCCAGTTTTCAACAGTGTTGAAAGTACTCTGGGTTAAAGACTGCATATCTGCTTGTAAGGTGGCTGTGTAGATCAACGTGGAGTCATCTGCATATTGAATACAAGCTGCCTTAGGAATTATGGTGTGGAGGTCATTAATAAACATGGAGAACAGGAGGGGTCATATTATTGAGCCCTGTGGGACTCCTAAGGAGATGGGTAGACAGGATGATAGCTTATCTTGCCATAGGACTGCCTGTTGGCATCTGGATAGGATTGAAACCATTAGAGAGAGTGGTAGTCTAAGGAGAAGGCTTTCAGGGTATGCATGAGTAACTGATGGTTAACCATGTCAAAAGCCTTGGATAGATCTACAAAGAGAGCGGAGGAAAGTAGGTTGCTATTACAGTTACGGTTAAGGGCACTGGAGAAAGACAGAAGAGCTGAGGTGGTGCTGTGGGATGGCCTGAAGCTGTGCTGAGAGTCATCCAGCACCTCACCTTGAATTAGGTGCTGCATGAGTCGTTTATGGGCACATTTTTCCATGATTTTAGATAGTGGAGATAGAATGGCTATAGGTCTGAAGTTTGATAGTTTAATGGAGCTACCGCCTTTACATAGAGGTATACTTTCCAAATTGAGGGGACAGAAGCTTCAGATAAGGATCTATTTATGATGATTGAGGTAAGTTAGGCTATGACATTAGCAGCCTTTTGCAAGTACTCTGCTGGGAGGAGGTCAGCAGCCAGAGTGGTCGGCTTTAATTTTTTGATAAGACTTTGGATTAGAGTGACAGGAACAGGTTGAAAGCTAAAGGAGAAAGGGGTATTAGGTATGTTATTATCTAAGATAGAGGAAGTGGGAGTGAGTTGGCTGGCCAGGGTCTGGATAGTTTCTGTGAAGAAGCTATTGAAATTATTTGCCGTGTCTACTGGCGAATCATGGGTAGAGGCTAAAGGGGAGGGAGTAAAAGTATGCCCTGGGTGAAGTAGCTTATTTATTCGAGCCCAGAACTTTAGGGGGTTGTTATGGTTTTTCAGTTGCAGATGGTAATAGAAGTTTTTCCTGTCAAGAGTAATAGATTTTTTGGTATTGTTCCTTAATTGTCTATATCTAAGTTGATGTTGTGGGTCTTTTGTAGCATGCCAAGTGGCCCATGCTTTATTTCTAAGTATGATGTTAGATTTTGTGTCTTTTGCTGATTTAGTTTTAGTTCTGATGGAGTGAGTAGGGGCATGGAAGTCAAGGATGGATATGGATTTGTTATTGAAGTATTCCACTGCATCATCCAGTGGAAGCAGTTTTAAGGGGGACCAGTTGCATGCTCTACGCTCATGTGGAAGTTGGTGAGGTTGAAGGTTTTGTTGGATCTAATTGTTTTGTAAGTGGGTAGTTGGGGGTTGTCAGCTTTGAGCTTAATTATATAAGTGAGGTGGTTGTCATGTAGTTCATCAGGCAGAGTCCCAGACTTGTATAACTGGGGATGGCCATTGATAAATATCCAATCTAGGGTAATTTCTTTGTTATTAGATTTATTAAACCTGGTGGGAGTGGAAATGACCTGTGAAAACCCATATAGGTTAATATGGGTGGTAGGAGATTCAGAGGAGCAGGAGCTCCAGTCAATGTTAAATTCTCCAAGAACAATGGTTTCTTGGGGTAGTTAATAGATAACCATTGTAGGATGGCTTCTAGAGTGCTAGCATTTTTATTCAGGGGAATATAGACACAGACAATATATCTACATTTGTTTTTGTTAATTTGAAGTTTGATAATCAGGGTTTCAGCATTACTATCTTGGGGTGGTTGTTGGATATCTGCAGTCACTGTTAGGTTAGATTTGTAGAGAACAGTGACTCCACCACCTTTCCTATTAGCTCTGTCAATACATATTTGATATCCAGGGGGTATGACCTCATTATCTTTAGTTGTTGGTTTTAGCCAGGTTTCAGTAAGACATAGTATGTCTGGGGAATGGACTGCTAAAAGGGCGTGCAAGTTGTGAACCTTATTATTTACGCTTCTCATGTTTAGATGACAGGCTAGGAATGAGTTAGGGCATCTATTAGACAGAATAATGTTGGTAGGATTATTAGTGTGGGAGCTAGGTGCAGCAGTGGAAGCTGGGCCAGGGATAGGGTGGATGTCGCCATGTATTGTGAGGTTGCATCATAAGTTAGCTATGAGTTTGTGTATTTTAAGTTTTTGGTAATGTTTCATTTTTGGGATGGAGTGATTGGATCTGATTGGTTGGAAGTATAAAGAGGTAGTGCAGTTAGATGAAAGGGGGTAGGGAAGTATTCAAGTTTGTTCAGTACTGGTAGGGAGAAGGTATGGAATTTTAGGGTATTGAAACCTTGGTTGAACTGATTTTCATAGATTGTAAGGATATATGGAAGGACCAACAGGGGTATTAAAGGAAGAATAAGGAGTATTTTGGGTGCTGGCATTGTGACAGGCTTTAGTGTTATTTAGTTGTTTTATGAACAAACTGTTGAGAGACTAATTGGCTATTAGAGGCAGGCAGAGCTGCTAGAGTGCAGCTTTTGGAGATTGACTAATTATTTGGGGGAGTGGCTTAATAGGTATAAATTTAGGGATACTAGGGGTGGGTGAGATTTGGGGGCAGGGTGGGGTGCAGAGCTATCCCGAGCAAAGCAGGGATGAACCCAATCTCAAGGTACCTGTGTTCAGTGTTTGCAAGGTAGGTAAGGCACTAAATGAAGCTAGACTTAATTTATAGTTATACAGGTTATTTAAAATAATCTTTTTGCGTAAGTAACCACCTGTATTTATCCTTGGATATCAATATAGTGAGTGACTGTATGTTAATCTAGGTTTTGTACAATTGTAATAATTTATAGGGGCATGAGGGTAATTTCCAGTGCTATGGGCCCAGTTCAGCAATCTTCAAACTAGGCATCCTTGTTTTATTCCGCATCCTATTTTGATTTCTTCACTTAGCCATCAATTTATAATTATTCTAATATAATTTCTTTCATATATAAACTTAATTAATTCAATAATTCTATCACATATGTTATAAGCTCCTAACATGTCCCATAACTCTTCTTATTGTATTTTATCAAACGCCTTACCTAAGTCTCCTATCATGATTTTGGCTTCTACTTTTTGATTTGCAGTATTATCTATTACTTTTCTTACTATCCATAATAATTCTTGACTATCTTTGCTTTTTCTAACAAATATTGTTTGTTCAAGCAATTTATCTACTTTATTTGTTATTTTTTTATTATTCTCATAAATATCTTATAATCTGTAATATGCAATACTGTTGGTCTTCATTTTTTAAATCCTCATTGTCTCCTTTTTTCCATATAAATTTCATAATTTCCATACATATCTGCTTATCTGTTATATATTTCTTTAACCATTAATTTAATCCATCCACAAAAATGATTTTTGCCAGTTTTTCATATCATTATACATATAATATTGAATACAGTCCAATCATGTGGCCATATCCACATTCATGTCTTTTAATACATCATTTAGTTCTTTGACACTTATATTCTTTTCCAGATTTTCACTATCCTCTTCTTTTAGCTTTTAACTATCCATTTCTAATTTACTGTTGTGTCCTGTTTAACAAAATTCTGTTCTATATGCATTTTAATTACCTTACATATTCCTACTTGTGTTCTTATTTTTTTCTCCTTTATTATTCATTAGTTCTCTAATTATTCTTTTATTCTCTTTTACTAATTTAGTCAAGTGAAGGGCTGCTACTTTTTTCTTTCCTAGTAGACAGTATCTTTGTTTATGCAACAATCTTTTAATCTTTCCTTGATTTATATAATGCGTTTCTTATTCTCAAAAAGATTCCTCATATCTCTTATTATTTCCTTAAATAATTCTTGACTGTTTAAATCTTATTTTTTTCTTCTTTTTTATCATTTTGACATTCCAAAAAGCATTTTTGTATTTTTCTTTAAAGCTTATCCACCAACATATCCAGTTTTTATAAAATGTTCTCATAACTGTATAATCTTTCCATAATTTATTTTCTATCACATTTATTTGTCTTTTTCATTAAGTCTTCTAACCTTTTCCTGTTTTATATATCCTTCTTTCTCATATACCTCTATCCATATAGCTGTATGAGCTGAAATGGCCTTTTTATCTCTTTCTGTAATATTTTCAACTTTCTAATACTATGAAATAGTCAATTTCCGTTTTGATTTCTCCTCTTCTGTAAGTCCAATGTTTATTTTTCCATATGTATACCTTTCCACTTTTCAATATCTCTTGTATTGTCTTAACATCAGTACTCTTTTTCTGTCGTTAAATTGCAATTAAAGTCTCCCACTATTATTATATCCATATTAACATCTACATAATTTAGGATTGTTTTAAACATGATTTTGCTGTCTCTTTTTTTCTAACATTTGCATATAATGCAATAATTCTATAAACATATTTGTATCTTAGGTCTAATACCATTATTCTCCCCAATTCGACTAATGTAAAATCTAAAATTTTAATGTTTTGTTTTTACATAGTATACCTATTCCAGAACACGTGTCCTTTCCCATATTCCAAATAACTGTTCCCCATCTTCTTCTGTCAAAATCCTGGTATCTTCTAATATAATAATATGCATGTCCATTGATGTACACCATTCTAAAATACCTATTCTTTTTTAATATTCTTCATGTTATTCACATTTAAAGCTAACATCTTCAGCTTTTAGATGATATTATTGTTGTTCCTATCTCATCCCTTGCCTGTTTTGCTCTCTTTCAAAATTAGGCTTTTAAATTTTCTTTTCCTTTCTTTTACCCTTTTCCCTATTGAATTTTTCTTTCCTCTTACTACTTGCCAATTCATGTATTCTTCTTTACTCGTATCTAATACCCCTTCTTCCCCTTCTCTTTCCCCGAGTTTTGGTTCCATTATAATTTCTTTGCTTATTTCTTGTTTTTTTTTTTTTTTTGCTCTTTTTTATATTTTTATCATATATTGAATCCTGTGTAACTTCTTTTTCTACACATTTTTCACTTTCTTCACATTCAACCCATTTATGTCCTGTTTTTGACATTTTTTACATTTCATAACACATTTTTTGCTGCATGCCTTATTTTGCCACAAATAAAACATTTTTGTTTGTGACATTCATTAATCAAATGATTACTTTTTCAACAAAAAAAACATGTTTTAGGTTGTCCTCGATACTTAAATCCTCTGTTACCATTCACATTCATCACACTGGGGACCATGATTACATTCCTTTTTCAAAATAATCACACATTCTCTGCCCACTATCCATAAACCGCTTTCATCATATGTTTTTGTTGTGTCCATCTTGTCTTTGCATATTGACTTTAAATATTATTTCAGTTCATCTTTCTCAAGCTCAGTTTTGAATTCTATCATGACTCTTTTTTTTAGTCTCGCTGTGAAAAGCTTGTACCACATACTTATTCCAAGGATAATAGTTCTTTTTATGTTCATATTTTTCTAAAAAAATGTTCTAAGTATTGTCCTGATTCAAACATTATATCACAATATGTCTCTTTGTTGATAAGAATAAATTTCTTACCTCCTTTGGTAAACACCTAGTGGTGCACTTTCCAGTCCTGTTTCTTTCTTACTGCTTATTCTTACTGTGAATTGCCTCTTCACTTCTCTCACCTCTTCACTTCTCTTTTCACCTCCTTTAACTTTCTGTGCATATGACTTTCTTTTTGTACTGTCTTCTCCAGACTCCTCTTCCTGTATTTTTCCATAATTTCTCCCCATAAAGCCACCACTTCACACTCTGGTTCACTCTCATTGATCAGGTCTTTTAGTAAATCATCCTGAATCCTCCCAACAACAGGTTTGAAACAACACATTCTTGAACCAATAGATCATATCTGAAAAGATTCTCCTGAAAGGCCTCTTTCAAATTCCGTACTGCAACATTATTCTTTTTAGAAAGCTCGACCGTTTTCTCCTCACCTTCATCAGCAGGCTCCTCTGCCTGCCTTTTCAAGACTCATTCCTCTGACGTGTTCATTTCCATAATATCCTCATTAATAGAGTTTTCACTTGACTCGCATGGTCAATAACAAAAGCATGATTTTTTTTTTTTAATTAATACATTTTGTCCTATGTCTTAAAAGCACATTGGCCATATCTTTTTCTTCATGTAATATTAATGTTCATAAACCCTATGTTTAAGCTTCATTGTAGTTTAACCCATATAGAAGCCCTCACAGGATGCACATTTAGGAAAATACACAACACTTGATATTTCAAATGTTTTGTTTATATGGATTAAACTCAATATTTGTCCACTAACAATGAACCAACACCATGTCCAAAATCCACAAGATTAGTTGTTATTCATCCTGTCGCACCGAGGTTGTGAAATAAATTATCTTTTTCTAAAAAAATGTTTTGAGAGTCCTTTATCTTTTGTTGATGAAAATTGGGCACTCCCTTACTTGATTTTCTAGTTTTCCAGTTATAAATAATATTTTGATATGTGTATTACCTATAATCATGGAACTGCAATACTTATTTTAAAATTGGTTCATTTGCCCAAAACTGCTTTAACTGGTAATCCACCAGTTAAAATAGGTCTAAAACTAGTTTGTCTCTTAGCATTAATTTTTATCAGAAAGGTTTGTCTGTCTTATAATAATGGCTACATACATTTTTTCAGTAAGTATATCAGAATCTTTTGCAAAATCTTCATCCACAGGGCCAATTCTAAATGCACAAATGAGCTGCCCTTTTACCATGTTATATTTAATTTTAGTGGTAAATGTTTTTGAATCAGAGAACTCTTGGAGACACTCCATGCTGTTCTTGAGCTTTACCTTCCCTAAGTAAAGACATTTCCCTCTGAACCTCCTCCCTCTATGTCCAAGTATTTTCCTACTGTTTTCCCCATTTAGCCCTCTCCCACCCAGTATGCGCCCTTCCCTTTGCTTTCCTTTGTGAAGAATGAAGTTGTTTATTCCACACCTTTGCTTTTCAACAGTCTTCTGTGATCTGCCTTCCATCTTTGCTTAACCTGGTCAATTCTGTTCCTTCCTTCTTTCCTTAGTCTTGTTATTTTAGGCTTCCTGCCCTATTCTAAGCCACAGATTAGCCTCACCATTGTTGATTAATGGTGTCATAACCTAGATTTCTATATCAGCATCTGCATTGTTTAGGACCACATCCAGAATTTTGTCCTTTCTGGTTCAGTCTTGCATCAGTTGGCTGATCTCCTTATCCAAGATCTTACTTGTCTCCTTCACCCTTTCTAACCTGAAGTCCAGACTTTTGAATTCTCTGACATTGTTATTTTATTTATTTCTTTTTAAGCCATGTCAGTCCTTCCAGTATTTCCATTTCTTTCTAACGCATTCCTTTGTTCTCTTCACTCCTGTCAGGGAACATTAACAGATGACTGGTTAGTGTAGAAGTGCCACAGAACTGGAGGACAACCCCTTGTACCTTATTCCAAGAGGGAGCAGAAGTAAATGGGGAGACTATAGGAAGGCAGCATTTCTAGACAGCAACAACCAACATAGATTCCTAGCCAGAAGGAGGTACCAGTCAATCCTGATCCACTTTTATGACTTGGTACTGGTGATCTTGGCAGGAAAGTACCAGTAGATGTAGCCTACTTGGACTTCCACATGACCTTGTCCCACATTGGAGGCTGATAAAAAATGGAGAGGTTAGGGGTAAGACCAGGACTGAGAGGCGTGACAACTGCATTTCTTGGTGGTAAGACACAGAGAGTTACAGTGCGAGAAATGATATAATGAATTAAGGAAGTGGCTAGTATAGTGTCACAGGGGGGTCTGTTCTAGGTCCAGTACTCTTCAGTGTGTTTATCATACTCATTCCCGAGAGAAAAGAGAGCAGGTTCAGCCTCATTGCTCATGACATAAAGATGGTTAGAGGAGTGGAAGATGGAGAGAAGAGTATTTCAGATAATATAAAAATATAAAAATAAATATTTATTTATAAAAATATAATATAAAAAGGCAGAAAGGTGTGAGTTAAGGTTCAGTACAAACAAATACAAGGTATTACAATATCTCAGATGTAAATCATCATGGATGAGTGAAACTGATGGCAACAGAACAGGAAAAGCATTTGGGGGTATTATTCATACCCAGACTGAACCAAGACGAACAGAGTAAGAAGGCAGTCACTGCTGCAACCAGAATACCTGGGTGCATACTCTTAAGGATAGATTCCAGAATCAAAGAGGACAGAGACAACTGTACAGTGCCCTAATCAGACAATACCTTGAGTACTGTATGTAGTTCTGGGGGCAATACAAGTAAAAGGAATTCAGGCTTCTTGAAGAAATTCAGGGGAAAGCTGGCAGAACGATCTGTGGGATCAAGAGGAATTTGACCAGAGGCAAGAGGAGCAAAATCTCTTCTCACATGAAGAGATAAGGACACATGATATTTGTGAACAGGTTCGTGTCAGAGAGAGATGTGAATAGGCCATTCTAAGCAGAAGGGGACAAAAGGTGGGGGAAGGGACACCAAAGAATAAGAACTAATTACTCCCTATATCTCCAAAAATAGTTTTTTTTTCTTTGAGAGCATTAGACCCATGTAATAGACTGCCATTCTGACTGCTGGAAAGGGAATCCACAGAGATATTCAAGAAGCTGTGGGTAGGAAAAAGGGTCAGGAGAAGGTACGAGTAGTGATGAGTGGGATGAAGAATGTTAAGACATTTAAAAGGGCAGAATCAGTGTTTTTTTTTTTGTCTCCTCCTGCTATTAACCAGGTGTAATGTATTGTTATTTAATTCAGTGAGCCAAATGTTTTCAAAATAAAATCCTTTAGGATACCATACCTCCACGCCTTCTGCTTTTAGATGACAATTCCAATCCTAATAGGGAAGGCATCTCTGATCAGTACTAGAAAAAAATTACGATCCCTCATAAAATCCTCCAAGGCCAGCTTCGAGAGAAAAACTGCACATGACACCAAAGACAATCATAAGGCTTTTTTCAGTTATGTTAGAAACCTGGGATGCAACTCCCAGACTTGTTCTGAGTTGATTCTAAATGACAAAAAATACACTGAACCCACAGACATCGCCAATATCCTGGCAGACAGGTTCAGTGCAAACTTCTCCCCCCCCCCCCCAAAGAGCAAGTATCTATCCCGGCAGAGGGCTGCCTCCCAAACATCTCAGATGCTCAGGTGAAGGCTGCCCTCTCCAAAGCAAAAAACACTGCTTCCATGGGACCAGATGGCGTCCCAGGTTGCGTCCTACATGAACTACAAGAGGAACTAATCCCTCAAATAAAACAGCTATACAATCTCAGCCTCACTACAGGATATGTGCCCACAGAATAGCGTACAGTAACAGTGGTCCCACTCCACAAAGGTGGAGCCTCTACGGACCCTGGAAACTATCGCCCCATAAGCCTGACTAGCTTAGTCTGCAAGGCTATGGAGATGATCATCATGGAGCTCATAAACAAAGACATTGGGGACCTACAGACACTAGATCCTACCCAGTTCGGCTTTGTCAAGGGCAGATCCTGCCTTTTGAACCTGGCTGACTTTTTGAAAGAATCACCAAAGCCATAGATGAAGGGAAGGTAGTCCACACAGCCTATCTGGACCTTGGACACAATACCCCACTCGGGCATCATAGATAAACTATCCAGCTTAAATATAAACCCCTATGTCACAAGATGGGTCGCAAACTGGCTCAAAGACAGAACCCACAGAGTGAGAGTTGCTGGAGCCATGTCAGACTTGAAACCAGCCATAAGTGGCGTCCCACAGGGTTCTGTCCTGGGACCACTCTTGTTTGGTATATACTTTTCCGAGGTACAGGCAAACGTGGGAGGACTATGGCTCACCAAGTTCGCAGATGACTGCAAACTGGGCACCATAATCAACTCTCCAGCTGACACAAACATCCTTCAAAAAGGTCTCACAGAGACAGATAACTGGTGCCAGCACCATGGTTTAAAGCTAAATGCCAAAAAATGTATAGTCATACCCTTTGGCAAAAACAATGTGCCCACAAATTACCACATAGGCGGAAACCCATTAAGTACAGAGAAAGTTATTAGGGACCTGGGGACCCAAGTTGATAGCAATCTCTCCTTTGAAAACCACATTGCCAAAGTGGTTAGAAAGACCTTCTACATAGCCCACCTCATCACAAAGGGTTTCACATCTAGATCAAGAGAGGTAATCGTGCCCCTTTATTCATCCCTCATCAGGCCCATCATAGAATACAGTGCCCCTTTTGGGATGTACCTTACCCGACACCTGCAGCAATTAGAAAGACCCCAAAAGTATCTCACCAAGAGGATCAAGGGTCTCAAACAGATGCCATATGCTGCTCGGTTAAAAAAACTCCAGCTCTACTCAGTTGCATACTGCCTACTTCGAGGTGATCTATGCCTGACATACAAAGCTATGTCAAATCCAGAATTAATGGACATGCTCCACCTCAGTAAATCTAAATCCCTTAGAGCCACACGCTCGAGGGACTTGAACCTCAGCACAGAAATAAATAGAACTTGCTGGAGGGACAGGTTCATAACCCAGATGCTCCCTTCACTCTGGAATAGAATTCCAGTTCATGTGAGGCAGAGCACCTCACTGAATCTCTTCAAGAAGAATCTCGATAAGTGGATGGGGGATCGTAGGTTTGTCCCAGGGATTACTCCCGTGTCAATATTAGACAGAGGCACAGTAAACTAAACCTTAAAAAGGGCACAGTATACTCAAATCAAGGGGTGGTGTAAGCCATACAGAATCGGGCTAGGCTTATAATTGCCCCAGGGCAGATAGCCTAGTATGAACCTATGAACCTATGAAACTCGGAAAGCAAGTATGGCAGATAGTATTTGCAAAGCCACATTTAACAGTGACAGTAGTGCATTTTTTAATGTGAAGAAAGAGAACTAGGGAACACATACAAAAAAGCATAATTTATTAAAGAAGTTGTAACCTTGAACAAGTTTATATGGTCCTCTACAACTTTTGCTATGATGCTTTGGACACTTAACAAACACTTGTTGTGTCTTTTGGCTTTTCCTGGTTAGGGGTCGCCACAGCGGAACTCCGGTCCGCTAATGATTGGCAGTAGATTTTTACATGCCGAGTTGCCAGCCCTGACACACAACCTTCAAAGAAGGTACGCCCATTCATGCATAGCTCCACACAGAAGACGCTCTAGCTGAGAATCGAACAGGACAACGTCTTACTGTGAGGCGACAACGCTACCGCAGCACCACCACCGCAGATACACTTGACAAGCAGTAATTCTCCAAAATGTAATTTTATCAATCATTGTTCACAGAATTATGTCTGTGAAGAAAATGCATGATTGTGACATTTCCTAATACTTCTGTAGCTCTGTAGACATGTCTGCAGATTAAATTTAAATCCTGTATCACAGTAAATCATAAACAGAAACAGCAGTACAGAACAAAAATATATCTTTTCACTAAATGTACTTCCATTGAGCTTGCCAGTAAACTGCATAGTAGCTGACTGTGGGTATATGAATCACACTACCACCTTCTTCACATCCACAGCTCAGATATATAAACTAATATGGGAACATTTTTCCGAAATGCAGGTGTTCATATAGTATATTTTTCAGTATGTTTTTCAAAGCTACTGTTTTTTTTTTAATTTCTAAATTTACCACACAATAGCAAAACAAAAGTACTAGAGGTTTGTCTCATATGGCGAATTAAGAACTAATCATATTACTTATCAGAAGTACTTGGGATATATCCAATATATTATATTTTTGGAATACGTACATTACACTGATTTGAAACTGATGTGAATAAGATTTATCAGTCAAGTTTTGATGAATCCCACTTCATTAAAAACCTGGAACTCTACTGATTGAACTGTAAATTGTTGGGGTAGGGGGTAAAGTAACATAATTTAACCCCAAGAGTGTGCAGTATCAGAATCAATATATTTAGGTGTGGTACAACCCAAAACAGTGTTTGTTTTGTTTTATTGTAAAGTTCCACATTGCTTATAGTTGATTTTTTTCACATGTATTACTGGTGTGGTCTTTCACTGTTTTCCTTAAACCTATTTTTGTACATTTATCAAGACTTCTTTTCAGTAGATTAAGAATCAGGAATCATGTTCATGTTTACATAGACAAATCACACAGTTTTTTTTTTATTTAAATTTTATTTGCATTTTTTTTATTTCTACTTATTAAGTAGAGACATAAATCTTAGCATTTAGTAGTATCTACGGACCATGTGGGTGGGGTGGTCAGGAGCTGATCACCATCTAACATGAAAACTCAGTCTCTCCCAAAGGAAGTCATATCCATTTTATCTCATGTAGTTGCAGGTTAATCAGCTTACCAGACTATCAGCATACAAGGGAGAAGAGTGGAATTAGTTGAGTACCATACTTTAGATGGACCATCAATAAGAGCAAAATAAATCATCTCCAGCTACGATATAAAGGAAGCGTTACTACAAATTACCCTTGTTCTCTATCCTGACCAACCCAAAAACTACAAAAGTGTAATCCATGTAGCCAAATCCTGAGATCTTTTTGTTGAGCTACATACATAATTAGAACACCATCAGCTATATACTAATCACCAATCAGGAAAAACTACTGCCACAGACTGGGCCACTAGGAACCTGACCAATCATCGATATTATTCTAATCAGATAGGAAAACCTTTGCCAATGCTTTGCCCAGTGGGAAACTGACAAATCTGAGGTTCTGGGGAAGAATGCTAACCAATGAGAATTCATTTAATGGTGCTACAAACCAACTAAGATTTAAGGATGATCAGAATTTGTCGGGAGTGTCTTCAACTTTTGCTTATTTGGAAGATTTGTCATATTCAGAGATAGATAACCAGCAGCCAGTGGTTGATTACTGTATGAAACTCTCTGTTCTATAAGTTAAGATTTAATCACCAAAATGGTGAATTGTTTAATACTTCAGCAATGCCTTCCTCAGAATTCTCAATAATTTTGCTCCACCCAGGGCAAAATACACCCCATGGCTAACTACAGAAACAAAAACTCTCCTCAAGCTTAGGGATAAAGCCTGAGACCTATGGTACACCAACAAAATGCAGACATATTGAATAGAATACCCAAAACTTAGAAACAAAGCCAAAATCCAAATTATACAAGACAAAAAAGCTGTTATACTAAAATATAACAGAAATATCAAAAACAACCATAAAAGTTCTGCCCAGCAATCAATAAAATACTTCAGCCTGGCCAGGTCACAACTCCATCCACCTCCATACCGAATAACTTCAGTACCATTGCAGAACAATTTAATAAATATTTTACCGAGCATATCGCATCACTTGTCAGTAACACCTGTCACAACCCAAAAGCTATCCCTCACAAACAAAAAATAGTAGCAATAATGTTTACTTTAAACCCACTCCTACTAAAACCACCTTAAAATTACTCAGATCATTAACACCTACAACTATAGCAGCCAACAACCTACCAGCTGAATTTCTCAAGATGTCAGTTGAAGTCATTGCCTACCCCATATCTATACTCATAAACAGATCCATCTCTGAACAGTATGTTGCACTGTTATGGGATATTTCATACACAATTCCCATACATAAAGGCGGCAACTCAACCAAACTCTCAAATTACAGACCCATTGCCATCCTATCCCTACTGTCCAAAATACTGAAAAGGTGTATCCACTCAGAACTCCTACAGTATCTTTCAACTAACAACCTTCTAGCCACATCTCAACATGGGTTTAGACCCAACCATAGTACCCCAACTGCCCTTCTTAGTTTCACCAACACCATTAATCAGTATAGAAATGAAGGTAACACGGTTTCATCAGTCTTTCTGTATATGTTAAAGGCCTTCGACACAGTATCCCATCCCAAACTTCAACTACCTCAATAATCTAAACCTCAGCCCCACAGCTATCACTTGCTTTTAAAGCTATCTACCAGCAAGCAGTAAAATGGTTACAAGACCTCTCCCCACTACTTCCAGTCACTTTAGGAGTCACATAAGGATCCATACTTGGCCCTCTTCTTTAAAGTATTTTCACCAATAACCTTAGTTCTGCTGCCTCACTAGCTTCACTGATCCAATATGCTGACAACTCAACAGTGATATGTGCTGCTCCTAATATACAACAACTCCAAGTCATCACACAAAAATCCTTCACTGCTATCGAATCTTATCTTACAAATCTGTAACTTATCCTAACCCCCCCCCCCAGAAAAACTAAGCTTATGATTTTCCTACCTACCAGATCCCCAGATCCCCCTCCTAGCTTCTCTATCACTTCCTTTCACAACACAATAATCCTACCAGAATCCCACATGAAACTCCTAGGAGTGGTAATTGACAATAATCTGAGATTTGATCAACATATATCACAAACAATCAAAAAGATACATAAAAAGCTTGGAAATTTATACTGAAACAAAATATTCCTAACCAACAATTCTAGAATAGCTGTTGCTAGAACCCATCTCTTATCTTCACTCCTATATGCCTCACCCATATTAAAAAATAAAGACCTTATAAAACTCGAAATATGCTACAGTAAGATAGCAAAATTCGCCACTGGCTCAGCACACAAGTCACACTACTGCCTCACTCTACAAAAACACTCTTGGCTAGAACTACCTCAACTACTAAACTTTAACCAACTCATAATGGCCCACAAAATACTCCACCAGCCTGAAGAAGTACCAGATATTCAGAACATATGAATACCGTAATCCAACAACTGAAAATTATGCTCTTCCAATAAAGTATTATCAAAAGTCACCAAGGCAACAAATTCAGCAGGAGACTCGGTCTTTATTCAAATCAAATTGCAAAAACCTGGAACACACTTCCACTCCCCATTAGATCTACAATAAATTATGCTCATTTCAAACAACTACTTAAAACCCATCTACCTAATACATGGCTATGTTCATGTAGTACTCCAGGCTGACCTCTTACAATAATTCCAACTGGACTCTGCCCTCCCATCAACTTTTATCATCACTTAACTCCTTCTACTACCATACATACTAATCAGTATATTACCAAAACTACTATAATACTTCTGATTTTAATAACTCAAATCCCCTGTATCCTACCCTTGTACTATAACATATGTACTTTAATCATCAGATAAGACTCATATTATGAACTACTAGTAGATTAATTATTACCATTCTGTATCAAGATTTCCTAGCCATTTATATTATTATTTTACTGGTTTAACATTGTATAATCCATTATAACAATTTCATTGCTATATGTAAGTGCTTTATTTGTAAATGTCTTTGGTAATATTCTATCTTGTAAAATTTCTTTTATGTGGAGCTTTCCTCCCCAGGGCTCTGCTGAAAACAGGTACCTACTCAGTCGGATCTTCCCAGTAAACAAATAAATATGCTTGTTTAAGTTTGTAACTAATACTGTTTCTAAGAATTATATTTTTGAAAGTGTCTCTCTTATACCATTGTTAGCAATAATGAGAAATAATGGGTTGTTAACTGCTTTTTCACAAGTGCTGAAGTTATATAATAAGGGTGAAGCCAAAATGGTTTAATGAAAAGGTAAGTTGATGAATATAGTACAGTCCATACTCAGTAGATTTGCATCTATTTCCACCCTTCCAGTTGGTCTTTTAATGTTTTCATTCTTCAAAGCCTTCATCTTGATTCAGTATATATATCCCCAGATATTTTATTCTCTTTATACCCCATTTCATCACCTACTCTTCTGACACCATCTTAAAATTTTTCACAAACTGTAAGGATCACTATATTTTATCAGAGAAGTGCAAGGGTGCTATTTTCTACTTTGGGACTCAAACCAAAGACCTTTGGCCTACTTTGTTGGTGTCACTGCTGCTGGACCCAGAAGAGGCTCTGATCAGATAGGTGTTGTGTTTTTACCTTATGACTTTTATCCTTTCATCTAAGAAACACCCAGTATGATAAAGTTTTTGAGTTCTTTAGCAGATGCCAGGAAATTTTCCAGGATTCAATAACTTTAGGGCAAATGCAAGGGACAGCAGGACTTCAGTTTATGTCCATATCTTTTAAATCTGTTGTCTTTAATCTGAAATTATGGCTACCAATAATTCTTTAACATCAAAACTTTACAATAGTTGGTTTCTATAAAAGCCCTACTCCTTCCAGTAGCTTTTACCAGCAAACTAAAAAAAAAAAGCTGATTCTGTTTCAGAACATCACTGGAGGCCTGAGTTGCCTCTTAAGTTGATAGAATATTCCTTCTATAAGCATCTCACTTGATAGTGTTATACTGGATTATCCTGTAAATCTTAAATTAAAAAAAAATATTGCTCAACCCACTGGAGATAGTAACATTCCTAATATGGTCAGGATAAACAGTAATTTGAATGCTAGCAATATTACTACATTCCCTGAATTAAGTTACAACCCCATAAATTGACGTTGGGATTTAAGTATATCCACTGCTATCAGCCTTGCTAGGAGTCATCTAATGAAAAAATATATTCTGCAGATCATTCAAAAATATCTAGCCAACTTTCAGAGTAAAACTGGCTTGATGAATTATTATCAATTGTTATTACCTACTGTGGCACTTATTACCATAAACTATTAGACACAACTGACAAGTGTGTCTATTTGCTATATATTCTGTATATAACAAAATAAGGCCACCATGGCAGAATAAATCTGTAAGCAAATTGGTTAATAAGAAACACCATTCTTGGTTGGTGTACAGAAATTTTCCTTCAGTGCTGAATAAATTAAAATATAATAAAATTAAATAAACAGTAAAAAAAAAGACAGACCAAAACAGGATACAAATATAAAATTATAAAACACATCAAATATAACAATGCATTTTTAAACACAAACTTGGGGTTACCAAGGAGCCTTGTAGAGCTTATTAAAAATCACTAGTCCATTGCCACTACTTTAAGGACTACTCTACAATAGGTTTAAACTATAAATCTGAGGTCTCCCTTAACACTGTCTACTGTACTATAAATGAGGAAACTAATGCATAAGCCTGTGATAAAATCAAAAATAATTCCTTAAATGGACCAGATGGATAAAGTGGATTCTTTTTGTAAGATATCAGCTTCTCTACTACCTTGTCTTACCTACTTATTCCAAATGAATCTGAGTTCTGGTTTTCTACCAGCGAAATGCAAGGAAGCATTTGCTGTCCCCATATCAAAATGTAAACATTTAAACAAATGTGACAACTTTGGGCCTACCCTATTAGCACTACTCACTGCAAATTTAATGCTATTTTCTGACATTGCCCAGCTTCGTTTATTCCAGGATACTCTTATTTAACTAATCCATTCAGCTTTTGCATCAATGTATTAGACTGATAGTGGAATTTCAATTGATAATCCAAAAGATGCTGAAGATTCTTTGTATCACGTGTGTTGATCAAAATAGCACCCACCTTGGAGTCATTGGCAAACCTCATTAAATCTTCAGCATCTTTTGGATTATGTGTATTTACTGGCTATTGTCCAACATTATCTCCTTCAATACCAAAAGTGTTGCACTTTGAATAAAGCAATAGAAGATTCTCTTATTCAATAAATAATCAAATCCTTACCAAGAATAACATTGTTCTGAGATGGGACAGGTATAAGTGGTTGGTGTTGGCTTACCCATTCTTGGGTGAAGGCAGAAACTTGGCCTGTCATATTGGTAAGAGCTACCATAGAGTAAGTGATCGCCCTTGGAAGACACTATTCAAGTTCATGTTGCTAGCAGTGCATGAGTATGACTGAAGGGTTGAGATACATCTTTATAACAGCATATGCACCTCTTCCTTAGCCAGGCAGCTAATGTGAATTAGTGAGAAACCTAGGAGGAGGAAAGGGTAGGTTGTTCCACAGAAGCTGCAGGCTAGCCTGCTCCCTATCACCCAACTCTATCTGCAGACTCAGAGGTAAAGGTGGGTGAATTGGGTGCCCTAGGCAGGATTAAATTGGCTGTAGAGAGCTCACCTTTCCCAGGGATGCCTGGATTCTGACCCGGTGGAATGAAGGGTCACCTTGGACCAGGTATGGAAGCCATCAGGGCAGGATGGTGTGAAGGTAGGTTGGGGAGGGGAAAACAATAACATTATTTGTGACCTGGATATTACTTCTGGGAGAGATTTTTTGCATCAAACTAATTTTAAAATTGTTAACAGAAGATGTTTCCTAATAAATGAAAATACTTCATGTACCATTTCTTCCAAAAGTCCGTCTGTGATGCTCATTTAAAATTCTAATGAGACTGCACATGTAATATGGTGGTTCTTTCTGTATAAATACTGTTAAGCATAGCTGGCCTTAGGCATAGGTCAACTAGGCGGCTGTCTAGGGCACCACTTTAGCAGGAGCACTTTTCCAGTATTTATTTGTTTATTTTTTGCAGTAAAGAATTAGTTTATTTAAGATGTGTTGAATGAATACAGGAAAAACTGTAAAATAAGACAAAATGTGAGGAAAGGGAAGAAAAAAATAATCTAGTAGGTAGACCAGTATGGGGACACCGGGTGGTGTGGGAGGTATTGTGGACCCCTTTTATCTAGGGCACCAGCTGACCAAAAGCTGGCCCTTGTGCTATGAACATAAGGAAGCTAAATGAATAAAAAAAATCTTTTACTAAGAAGATTTCTTTAGCATGTGGTCCGTCTTATAGAGAATGTTTGTCCAGACTGCATCTGACTTCTGTCAGCTATTGACTGTTTAGGAGAGATATGGATTTGATGTATAAATATTTCCACAGCAATGTATTTGGTAGTACTTTATAGATTAGGTTCAGAAAGCATCAAATATCCATTAGAAATAGTTTGTCTGGAATGCATTGAAGAGTTTAACACCAAGGTAAAAAAAAAAGTTGACTTTTCTGTCAGAGCTTCATTAATGTGGAATAAATTCCCTCTTCAAGTCACAATGTCTCATAAGCAGAGTAATGTTAAGTCTAGCCTGGATAATTGGATGGGTATTCTTTTAATCCTGGGTTTATTAGATGCAGGTTCCTCAACAAACTCTAATGAGGTTCTGAGCCCACTCAAGCATACATTGAACACTGAGCACCTCTCCCAGGTCAGTCACCAAATTTAGCATGTCCTCCACTTCCCCCTCTGAATTAACCATCAGAATAATTAGATAATGAACGTACAGTATACTGTAATTGTTAGTTTCATATTCCCCAAGTTCTCCCATTTTTATTTCCTCTTCCTATCTAATCCTACTGAATAATGGATCCCAGGCAGAAAGAAAGCAAACATTGGCAGGACGTGACTTTGCCTCAGATTCACTTTATAATGTCGAAATACTGAAATTTCGAATTTCAGTATCTCAAGACTATAAAGCCGAAACCTTACAAACCAGAAACACCACAACCGTTAAACACTACACCACACAAACAAACACAAACACACCTATCTCCCAACAGTGTAAGACAGTAAAACAAAAGTCATAAATGCCTACCCTAGCTAGAAGCAAGGGGGCAAGCTTCCCTGCATCCCCCACACCCCTGTTACTTATATATATACTAACTTTGAGGTTGCACTAACCACCAAAACATAGAAAACACACCACTATACTCTCCAAATACACTCACATGCACACAAACCCTACCCCAAACCCTTTAAAAAATAACATTTACCTAATGTGCCATCACAACTGCGGGTTCGACATTTCCAGCTTTGGGATATTGCAGTTTTGATACTTTGGTCTCGAGATACTGAAATTCAACATTTCAGTATTTCCAGATTCCAAAGTGTAACCCTTTGCCTCATGTCACTACTTAATTCCACGGTCTTCATTCAGCACAGATCAAGCAACTAGCTTGCCTTTGACACACTGCCCTCCAAGCCCATTCTACTGCATGAAATACCATTTCTATATCCACCCTCCCTCTCCCCACCCCACCTCCCAACAGGAGCTCTTAGCCTTACATTTTAGCTCTAGCAGGACCCACCCATTGTTCAAACCCATACCACACAAAAACTTACTTTTTGTGGAGGTAGGCTCTCCTGTCTTAACTTCTTGGGTTTTATTTTTGAGCTAGCTGGCTATCCAGTGGGTACCATAGGGTTTTATACCTAATTTTGTGAATCTGTCTACAGTGTCCAAGTGAGATGTTGTGCCAAATGGTTTGGTCAGGTCAAGGTAGGCTGCATGCACCATTTTGCCCTCATGCATTGCTTTGGTGACCTTCTTGACGAAGTCCACCAGGTTGAGTAAGCATGATCTTCCCTTGAAGAAACCAAACTCGGTTGGATCTACTGTCTGAAGGTTTCCTATGTCATTGTTTATCATTTTCCTCAAACCTTTCATAGGTTCATACTAGGCTATTAGTCTGGAGACTATTACAAGCCTAGCCAATAACACAAGGTTAGAATCAAACCCTGTACCTTGCAACTGTGAGGTTAAGGCCTTATCCATTATGCCAACCCTCTCCCCTTGGCTTTCTATGGCTTTGCATGTGAGACTAGTCAAACGTATGGGTCTGTAGTTACCCAGGACTGTAGATGGTCCACCCTTGTACAGAGTGATGGCAGTTGCAGGCAAGAAGCCTATCTAAAGAGTTTAGATAATGATTCTAGGGTCCTGGTAGGCTCTGATTCATGCTATGAAGGAAGCATCTTGAGATATTAATGGAGCCCATTAATGAAGTGTTTTTGGCCTTGGAGAGTGCATTGAGGACCTCTTCTATAGTGATAGTTGGAGGAGTTATGATTGATTTATGATTGAGGGTATTTTCTAGGGGTATCTGAGGGAGAGGGGTGTAAAATTGGAGCTAAATGTTTCAGCCAATAGATTTGCTACATCTTCCAGCTCAGTATAGGTGACTCCATTTACAATTAGTTTGCCACATTATTGTGTATTGCCTTTGAGGTTGTGGACATAGTTGAGGAATGCCTTGTGACTGTCTTTAGCCCAGGAGGCTATTTTTACCTCAAATTGGGCTTTGGTAGACTTAATTAACCCTGTGAGTTGCCAGTTTAGATTGATGAAGGAGTTTTTACCTTGCTGGGTACACCCTAATTTTTACCATGATTTTAGTTCTTTTGTTATGCAACCTGTTGATGAAATTCCACCAGGGTGGCTTGTTTTTTGACTTTGTGCTGGGTTTATTCCAAGTAGGTACAACTGTCTCTATGCAGCCATTAAGGTGATTACAGGGTTTTCATGAACAGTTCTGCATAGGTCACAGTGTTCTCAAAATCTGGGTGAGGGCTTGAAATTTTTCTGGTGTCACTTATTAGTAGGAAGTTTGCCTTAGAATAATTCCTAAAAGTTCCAGGGTTAGCTAGGTTCCCAGGTTTTATTTTTATTTCAAAGGAGATAGCTTTATAGGAAGACCTAACGGGTGAGGATATTACATTGGGGGGGGTGCAACATTCTCCCATGTTTGATAGGACCAGGTCAAGGAGGCTAGCAACTCTAATGGGTGTGCAGTCTAGCTGGTTCAGGGTGTCTGTGTTTACAAAGTCCAGGAATCTCTGATCCTGCATGTTTGAGGTCATATATGATTCCCATTTTATCGTGGGGTAGTTAAAATCACCCATGAATATGGTATTGACATGAATGGGGAATGTTTCCAATGTATTTAAGTATGCATTATGTGTTTCCTGTGTCACAGAGTTGGACCTATAGCTTGCAAGGATATAGTATGGGACTTTGCCTGTGGTAGTTTAGACATGGGGAAGTTCAAGCACATCATTCTGTTTGGCCAGCCTTGAGGTGTTTGTTTTTTGATGTACATTGAGACACCTCCACCTTTTGTCCCTTCCTGTGCACTAGCTGGTCTAAATATGTGGAAGGCATTATAACCCTGCGCTACCAGGGTGCTCTCTGTGACTTTAAACAATTTTCAGTAATTGCACAGACATGTACATTCTGCAGGTTAAGAATGACTTGCATGGAGTGGAGATTCTTGTTTAAAATTGTGCCATTGAGTAGGAACACCTTTAGAATTTCTTGGGTTCGTTTTGCTATGTTAGAAGGTTTATCAAGTTGGCAATTAGTAACAAAAGGCACTATGGGGTGGACAAGGTTTTAGCCAATATTTGAAAGCCCTAGAGGGGACAAGTGCAGATGATCCCTGACAAAGCAGCATGGTCTGTTAACCATTTTGCTCCTGGCTGACAAATATTATACCCCTTTGAAAAGACACCACAAACTAAACCAATTATTAAAGTCAATTATGTTCTGTTCATATTGTGGTATTATCCTTGGAAAAGGTAGAATGCTGCTCAGTGCTAGGCTCATATCAATCTGAAACACCTAGATGGAGAGCTCCATCATGTCTCTCTTCATATAGGGAGATGCATTTCAGGCCATTTACACCCACATGGACTATTGGCCGAGTTATACTGGTATGTATGGTTCAGTGACCTGAGAGCATCTGTGACCTGGTAGACCTCACCTTGACTCTGTCCTTATACAGCCTGGTGAGTGGACATCTGTGTGTCTCACAATGGAGTCTCCTATGAGCTTGCGACTACATCTCTGTCAAACCATATCAGTTTGTTGTTCATTTAGGTGGTTGTCAGTACACATCAGACAATTGCTACATTGTCTCAGGATACCCATATCCACCACATGCTCTGCAAGAGGACATCTTAAGCCACTGATGGATACTATTTCATTAAGGCTAATTGCACTTTTTATCCCATTACTTGCACCTCTTGCTCCTACTGCAAGAATCTTACCTTCTAGTTAAGGCATGTATCCATCTCATAACTGTCATACAGACCTTGTGCATGATACAGTCCCTTCCCTAGTATATCTCCTTCCACAGTGTGACTAAAGACATTAGCCCCACTTCCATTATCAGTCAATGAACATCATTATATCCCATTTCATTACTTGGACAACTCCATACCTGCAACCCTCTCAGTGAGCAGCTAGTCATCTCATACAAATGTTTAAGATAACAAAGCTGAATTTAGGATGCCATGATTTACTCACAACAGCCTTTGCCTGGTTAATCTACACTCATCCCCTTCTTTACAAATGAAGAGTTATTTCCCTCTCATAGCCTTTTTCTAGAGGAGTACACAATCCTCAATATCTGCAGTCTACTTTCCTTATCAGTGTCAAGGTGTTATCATACCTCAAGCTACACCTCCCATCCCCCCTTCTTCATAAATTGATGCAACCCAATAATACAAATTCTCCCAATCTGAGTAAGCTATGACGAAAATATCTTTCTATCTCCTTCACGTTAGATAATGACATTAATTAGACTGCTACATTCATGAAAACACAGCTGAATGATATGCAAAAGCTGCTTTTCTAAATTACTAAAAGTTATTTCAATGTAAATTCTTTCTTAATTTGCTAAAATTTGTGGCTGCTGTTTTTACTGTCAAATAACAAATGAATCTTCCTGGATGAGACATCAACATCTTATATTGTCTTATATTGCTTTATTCTAGGGCATATTTGCTTTGCTAAAGTAATGGTTTTGAATATTGATTTGGCTCTTTTTTGATACATTATGAATGTACTGTAGTTTGGTAACTGTTAATGCTTTCCGTGTTGCCATCCTGTAACAGTTTAAATATGCTTCTTGCTTTTCTGCTTTTGTTCTGTTAGTAAGATGTAAGTCAGTCATAAAAATAGTTAGATTTCTTGTTCTGGTAACCAGTTAGTCTAATGCAAGATTCTGACGGGATGTTTGGATATGCAACCATTATTCTGGACACCTGTGTCTCATTTATTAATTGTAGGTACTATGCAAAAAGTAGTCAATTTAGTGAAAGTTAATCTATGGTCTGTTATTGCAGTCTTCTGATATTGCATTGTTACCGTAACCACTGGATTTTTTTGACTATCCATTTTAAATGACTTATTTATCACTCTTCAGCACTATGACTAACAGGTCATTCAGCTTTGCATCAATGACTTATTCAACCAAGGCTGTTCTCTGTGTAATGTATTTGGCAGTGGTGATATAACTGTAATGCTAAATCATATTGTATGATGTGCTAAATGTTTTTACTTAATAAACTGGTATGACCCATGAATAAGATTTTAGGTAGCAGTATCATTTTGATTAAAGTTAGTCTGCCTTCAAATGTGAAGATGAGTCTGTTCCAACTGTCTAATAATTCCCCCACCTGTCAAAATTAAACAGAAAATGAATAACTTACTACACAACTTCCTTTGGTATCCCAAATAATCAAGAATTTCTCTTCTGTGGCATACAAGCTGGGCTGAAGGAGGTATAGGGTTTCTAAATATTGATTTTTATTTAAACTCCGCATTTATTAACATAGTGTTGCTTTGGAATAATACTTCTTATACATCATATTGGAAATCAGTACAGGAAACCTTACTTCGTAATAGTAATAGGATATTGCTTGAACCATATACTCAAATACATGCAAACATCTTTATATGGATTTTAAAATATACATTCAAAGTGAAAGGTCAAACCTTGTTCAGTTACCTCTTATAAACCAAATATTGTTGTTGTTTAAAAAGTGTATATTTTCTAATCAATTGATTAAGAATTTATTAATAATTATGTTTCCTATTGCTTACACAAATGAATGTCTTTTGATACTCAGATAATGTTAGAATTTAAAAAGGGTGACCTATTATATTGGAATCAATTTCTCTCAGCTAATAAGTTCTGTGGACTATTTGATCAGCAAATATAGTTTGCAAAATTGCAATTGGCTGGACATCCATACTTGTAAGGCGTTTATACATACTAAACTCATACCCTCATTAGAGGTATACAATAAGAGTAACTTAAAAACCTTGGATTTTATCTCAACAATTATTAATAGCTCACCCAAGAATACTTCATACATATCTGTTATTTGTAAAATTCTCAGAAATGATTTTAGCAAAACAGATGTTTCTTTTTGGAATTATTCAAGTGAAGTTAATAGACAAGTATTCTCAGAAAAAGATAAAAAAAACTTTGTTTACAGTCGGTGAAGGAATCTACATCTTCCCTGTTCTGGCATATATACACATGGAAATTTTTACATAGATGTTTTTTCACCTCACATAGACTAGCAATAATGTACAAGAAAGATGAAATGAAATGCTGGAGATGTGGACACCCTGATGCTGACTCGATACAATGGTTGTTGATTGAAAAATAATTTCCCCATTTTGGTTAGACTTTAAATATCTTTGTAAAGCTCCATGGAATGACAGTTGTATAATATCTTATCCTTTTCAGTGTTCCTGAAGTCATTCCTAAAAACAAAACATTGTTACTATGGTCTCCTCTCTATAGCAAGGAAAATTGTTACTAAAAATTGAAAATCCCAATCTACTCCTGTCTTTAAAGTTGAGTTTATTCATCTTGCGAAATACATTTGAAAGAATGAGATAGCTACTATAAAAGCAAGGACTAACACCACAACTCATTTAATTTTTTGGACAAAATTGTCTAAATATTAAGTGTTCTCCTATGTATATCGCTTTTTTAGTTGTTATGGACATTGTATATAGTTTGTTTTTTTCTTGTTACTATACTGTTATGTTATTGTGTTATAAAATCAAAAAATATTTTGGAAAAAAAATAAACTGGTATGAGAGATGTAAGGGATTCATGTTTTTTTGATCCACAGCAAATATCAACTACTTGCTATAGTGAAAAAATCTTATCAAACTCACTTTTGCTACACTTCAGTGTAAGTTTGTTTTAGAGGGGCAAGCTGCCTGTACCTCATGTGTGCGGAACATTTCCCACACCCCCAAACTTTAATATACCTAGTCCAAGGTTGCACAATAGTGGTGAAAAGGGAAAAGCATTTTTTTTCACAGCTGGCATTTGGAGAACCACATATCACTCATTTAGCAGGCTCCCAATATAGGATCCTCAGCTGTAACTACCATTCATCCCTCATTCACACTAATCTTATCTCCCATGTTTTCTCTACCTATACCAAGTGTTTCTTTCTAATCTCCTTTACAAATTTCCCCAAAGTACTCTTTCCTAAGTATTCTGATTCAAGTGTTAAGCCACATGCTACCCTCTACCTTGATGACTGCATCATTCCTTATAACTATTCATAGGTTCATAGGTAGGTAGTAGGCTATCGGCCCAAGGGCCTAAGTAAGCCTAGCCAACAAGGTTCCCTGGCTTACGCCACCCAAGAAAGTTAATTTCCTGTGCCACTGTCGAGCAGAGCCACAGAAGTTATCCCCGAGATGTATTTCCTATTTCCCATCCACTCATCAAGATTTTTCTTAAAGAGTGCTAATGAGGAACTTTGCTTGACATAGATGGGTAGCTTCTTCCAGAGTATAGGAAGTCTCTGGGATAGGAATCTATCCCTCCAGCATTTCCTGTTTATTGTGGTGACAAGATTTAGGTCCCTAGAGCGTGTAGCTCGCTGGGATTGGGATTTCATTAGGTGTAGCATGTCCAACAGCTCTGGGTTTAACATAGCTTTATATGTTAGGCAGAGATCTCCTCGGAGTAGGCAATATGTTACAGAGTAAAGCGGGAGTTTTTTGAGACGGTCAGTGTAGGGTATATGTTTGAGGCCAGTAATCTTCTTTGTGAGGTACTTCTGTAGCCTTTCCAGCTACTGCAGATGTCTTGTGAGGTACATTCCAAAAGGGGCATTGTACTCTATAATGGGTCTAATGAGTGCTGAGTAGAGGGGAACAATTACCTCTTTTTTCCTGGATGAGAACCCTTTTGTGATGAGGTGTTCCACAAAGAAGGATTTCCTGACTACTGTGGCGATGTGATTATCAAAGGACAGCCTACTATCCACCTGGGTCCCAACGTCTCTTATCACACATTCAGAGTTAAGTAGACTGCCGTTTATGTAGTAGTTCATGGGTACAGAGTTTTTACCAAAGGGGATGACAATGCACTTTTTGTCATTGAGCTTGAGGCCATGCCTCTGACACCAGGCATCTGTCTCAGTGAGGCCCTTCTGTAGGATGTCCACATCATTTGGGGACCCGACTATGGCTCCTAGTTTGCAGTCATCTGCAAACTTCATTAGCCAGAGGCCTTCTGTGTTAGCCTGTACGCCAGAGAAGTAGATACCAAACAGGAGAGGTCCCATGACTGAACCCTGTGGTACTCCACTTGTCACTGGTTTAAAGTCAGATTTGGAGTCTGCAAATTTTACAGTGTGGTTTCTGTCAGTGAGCCAGTTGGCAACCCATCTTGTGATGTAGAGATTTATACCTAGTTTAGTGAGTTTAGCTATAATTCCAGAATGGGAGATGGTGTTGAAAGCCTTGGCGAGGTCAAGATAGGCTCTGTGAACCACCTTACCCTTATCTACGGCTTTGGTGACTGCCTCAAAGAAATCGATCAGGTTCAGAAGGCATAATCTGCCTTTCTCAAACCCAAACTGGGTGAAGTCCAGAGTTTGGAGGTTACCAATGTCTTTGTTTATGAATTCCATGATGATACGTTCCATGGCCTTGCAGACCAGGCTCGTCAGGCTAATAGGGCGATAGTTCCCAGGATCAGTGGTGGCTCCCCCTTTGTGGAGTGGGATAACTGTTGCTGTGCGCCATTCAGTGGGCACAAAGCCTGACATGAGACTATGATTGAACATGGTCCTTAGGTGAGGAGCCAGTTCGATCTGAAGTTCATGTAAAATGCAGCCTGGGATGTTGTCCGGTCCCATGGATGCTGTGTTTTTGGTTTTAGAGAGTGCAGCTTTTACCTGCACAGATGTGATTACAGGGATTCTGCATTCTTCCTGTATAGTTATGGGCCCTTTAGGGGGTGAGAGGAGGGTAAAATTAGCGCTGAACCTATCTGCCAGGATGTTGGCAATATCAGTTGGTTCGGTAATTTTCATGCCGTTGTGCTGTAACTCAGAGCAGATCTGGGTGTTGCCATTGAGATTCTTGATGTAGCTATAGAATGCTTTGTGGTTGCCCTTAGAATCAGTGGTGATTTTGTTTTCGTAGCTAGATTTGGAGGATCTTATAAGGGATCTCAGCTTCTTACTGAGGCTGACGAGGGAGCTCCTCCACTCATGAGATTTTACTCTCTTTTGCAACAGTTTCTTCCATCTGTTATAGAGTTTGTTTATGGCAGGGGACCACCAGATTGGCTTCCTTTTTTGGAGGATAGCATCTTGATTCTGTTTAGGATAGCACAATCCATGCACTTATGTAAGTGCTTATAGAGTGCATTTGTGTAGGATTCAGCAGTCGTAACTGTATTGTCCATCTGCATGGGTGTCATGAAGTTTACCACTTCTGTCTTAAGAAGCATGAAGTTGGTTTTGGAGAAATTTTTTACAGTGGTTTCCTTAATGGTGGGCGGGGGTGGATGTGGATATCTAGAGTGATTAGCTTATGGTTGGATCTGACCAACGAGGAGTTGACTTCAGGTGTGGAACACCGGCCACTCATGTTAGTAATGACTAGGTCTAGGATATTGTTGCCCCTGGTGGGGGTGTGGATAAGTTGATTCAGGGCATTGGAATTTATGAATTCCAGAAATTGTTGAGCAAAGGAGTTGGTACATGAGTAGTTTTCACAGTTAATGGTGGGGTAGTTGCAATCGCCCATTATTAGGGTGTTTGGTTGAACCCTAATATTTTCCAGTATATCAAGAAAAGAGGAGTGGGACTCCTAGGACATGGAGGGGGATCTGTAGCAAGCTACAATTTGGATTGCAGTTTTTCCCAGAGTTAGTTGCACTTGGATAACTTCAGATGCATTATGCTGTGCAACTAGCCTGTAGGTGTGGATATCCTTAATGAATATGGACACACCTCTGCCTTTGGTGTTCTGGTCCAGGTTAGATGGCCAAAAAGTGTGGTATGAGTTATAGCCTGGTAATGCAGGGGTGCTCTCTAGAGCCTTCAACCAGGTCTCGGTCACTGCACAGATATCAATGTTCTCCATTTTAAGGAGTGCTGCGGTGAGTGCATTTTGAGATTTAGACTTCTAGCATTGAGAAGTATTACCCTCAGTTTTTGCTTGCCTGTTCCTGTTACGGTAGTGAATTTGTCATTTGAACCTTGCCTAAAAAAGGCACTATAGGGGCAGCAAGACCCTTAGCCAGTATCCGGAATCCCAGGGCCTACAGATGCAGGCCATCTCTGGCAAAGCATCATGGTTTGTCGACCATGTCGTCCCAGGCAGACAGATACTGGATCCTCTTAGAATTACACGAGAAGCTTAGCCAATTGTTGAAGTCAATCATTTTGTCCTTGTACTGCGGTATCATTCTGGGCAATGGCAGGATGCTACTCAGGGCTAGGGTCATACCTGCCTAGGCTACAAGATCGGAGAGCTCTTCCATGTCTCTTTTCATGTAGTCCAGGGAGGTACGTCTCAGGTCATTCACACCAACATGGACAATGACAGGGTCATATCTGTACTTGTTGTAGAGTGACCTGAGTGCTTGGATTGTGTGGCGGATTCTGGCAACTGATAGGCAGCTGAGAATAACCTTCTCCTTGTTTAGCCTGTTGAGTGGGACATCAGTATGTCTGACTATAGAGTCACCTATGACTAGTGTATTGGGTACGTTGTTTTGCCTTATGGGCTGTGGTTTATTGGCACACTGAGTCTGTGGGCTATGTGTCATTTGGGTTGTGTTGGAGGGTGGAGGTTGCTTGTGTTTCTGCTTTGCAGGTCTCTGTTGCTAGAGCAGATTATTATTGAGAGCCTCTGTGAATGTTTTTGTATTTCTATGTGTGGATTTTGGTGGTGTAGGTTTAGTGGGACTATGTGATGAATGTAGTGTGGTGCAAGTGTTTACCTTCTCTTCTTGACAGTCAAGTTCAGTCTTGGTTGGAGAGAGCTTTAAATCCACTTTGGCTAGATAAGTGCATCTCTCGCAGGTTGTAGTGTTGGGTGGTATTAGTTTATAAAATATGTAACTTCAAGATTACTTGCCTTAACATAGTAACCATTAACTTGTACTCTATGTAACTACTAATGTAGCTACTTTAAAGTTAGAAATATGTAACCACATAATTATCCAGCATTTGTTACAACTAAAATTATGTGTATTTTACCCGTTCTATCACCTATATATACTGTGGAGCTTTCATATTCAGGAATTTGCTGGAAA
Source organism: Protopterus annectens (assembly GCF_019279795.1). NCBI lineage: Eukaryota > Metazoa > Chordata > Ceratodontiformes > Protopteridae > Protopterus > Protopterus annectens. The sequence continues at coordinate 120,712,217 of NC_056743.1, forward strand.
GAAAATCTTCCCATTTGAACTATTTTGGAAAGAATGGAAATAAATAATACATAGAAAATTAGAGAATGGGTGAACTACCTGCTCACCCTATTGGAGATCAAGTGTTCTCCTGTAGGGTGTTAATGCACAAATAAAGCCAGTGAAAAACAATTCCACCACTTCACAGCAAAATATTAAGCTGCCTTGAAGCTCAGACAGAAAAAAGCAAACAGCTGCCTTTTTTGCTCTTCAGCAAGTGTAAAATAAAAAATGTAAATAAAGAAAAATTTTTTGTGTGTGTGTGTGTGTGTGTGTGTGTAAGAGTAAGACACAGCTCATACCTCTTATCATCTTTCAGCTTCACAGAAATTCCATAGGTACACATCATTTAAGCAACAAGAATTTTGTTTATCACTGTTGACTGACTCTAAACCTTCGTGATCTTCTAGAATCAAACATTGTATGAGAGGCAGAGCAAAACTATGCTGCAAAACCAGGGACAATTAAGAGGAGGTGTGGGGTGGGTTGCAATGCCTTTTATATTATGATTATTTTTCTTCATTAATTTAATCATAATAAGACATCTGAGATGTATTCAGTCAGCAAAGTATATGTAACTGCCAGGCATGTGTCTGTGTGTATGTATTTCAATGTATATGTATGTGAGTCTGTATCTGCTTCTAAGTGTGAGTTTTGTGTGTCTGTATAATTAAATACTTACATAACTTATATTTTAGATACAAGATACTTCCACCGTTAACAATTACGTATGCAAAGTATATAGCAATAAAACAAAGAACAAAACAGTTTAACAGATATCCATTCTCTAAGCACAAAAATGCCTAAAAGAGTGGAGCTTATCAGGAAATAACACCCGTCCAGGGGTGGTAAAGCTCTTTACCTGCAGCATTGGGCCTCGCAACACTCCTGAGTTATCATTAATTCCTTGAAAAATGTCCACCCTGTTGGGCACTACTTCTTGCATATAATATGTTTGTGTAGATGGAAATAGTTCAGTGTATAACTGTTGTACCATGAATTTTGCCTTCTGCTGTTCATATCTGTTGTATCAAGAAGAACAGAGGTACAGAATCAGGATAGATGCTGAAAACTGTCAGGTTTAACTCAGGAATGATTATTAATGCCTGTGTGTTAGAAGAATATAAGTGGTTAATGGAAAGTAATGGGAGCTGATAGTTAAAATTATTTTGGTTAAAAAAGGAGTCTGAGTATGGTTGTTTGCTATTAAAATTCTAATGGTTAAGAGAGGAGTCTGTCTATCTGAGGATTATGTTAAGTTAAACCATGAAGAAAGTATGTGGGAATGCAAAGTTTGGTGACAAACGAAGATTTAATTTTTTATTCTTAAGGATGTGGGTTAATAAGATATTTACTGTTGGAATTGGGTGTTATGTGACAGATTTATTATTAATTTGGCATACGAAAGAGGTGGTGTATGTCATAGTGGGGTATAAAGATGCAGGATAAACTCAGTAAAAAGGAAAACTGTATATGAAGAAAGGAAGAAAGCAGGTTTAACAATAGTGCACCTGTTGGTTTTACAGTAATGCATATTTTACTGAGGATGACATTGACACTTGATGCAAAAAAAAATGATTTGTAACTAATGGAAAAGCTGTAAAGATGGAAAGTTAAAAAATAAGGTTTTAGATGTAGGAAGTCCAAAAAGAAAGTGTGGAACCGGGAGCTAATCTTGGAAGATCATATCACCAATAACATTTCTCTATATGTATTATGGTAAAAGGTTATTTTATTGATGGATAGTTTTTTATAAAGTTAATTATGCCTACCATATATTGTTGACAGAACAGAGTATTGGTGGGATGTAAGAAAAAACATATGTATTTCTTTTGGAGGCCTTTACATCTTTGTTCACCTGGGAAAGCAGCAAGGAAATATGCATCTGTTAGGGAAAGAACTTTTTTGTATGTCATGTTTAACTGTGGAAGAATGACAGTACAGTCATGTAAGTAAATTTGTCATAACAGTAGACATCCAAATGATCACCACTGCAGTAGCATTAGCTATATGGGTTATATCTTGCCAGGGATATAACAGCCAGATAGCTTCCAAAGCTCCAGGGCACTTTCCACATGTCCAAACTGTCAGCCATCTCAAGCTGAGCTGATTAAAAGACAAGTCTGGGCGCCAAGCCCATCAGAGCTTTCCTGCCAACAGACAATGGATGGCTGAGCCCTGAAAAGACAATGCTTAGAGCAACAAAAATAAATATCCACACCCTGGCATAAAAAACACACCAAAAACAGGGGAATGGCAGGAGGGAGCGACTACTGCAGACGTGATCATTTGAACATCAACTGTTATGGTAAGTGTACTTACACAACTGTAGTATGTTCATCATATTGATCACTGCTACAGTAGCCTTAGTTATATGACTTTATTACCCTAGTTTACTACATTTGGGAGGCTCATATGTGTGCACTAGGCTAATGACCACAAGAGCCCTTTTAAACCTAGCCATGCACGCCAAATCTCTGACAAGCTCTGGTGCCCATAAGTGTCCAGGTGCAATTCCATTTAGTTAAGCTGCACTTCTAGCCCCTTTCTGTGAAGGGATATCACCCACTTCTGTAAGTGATGTGACCCACAAAGATTATGCTTCCTTTCAATGAGTGTTTTCATGTTTTCCAGTCTACTGTAGGGAAGTTAACAAGGAGTGTAGACCTGGACATATACCCGCAACCCTCCACCAAAACTGGATGAACAGGCATTAACATCATTCATCTCCTAACCACACTAGTGCCTTCAGTGTCTGGACCGCTAATCAAACCCAGGTCACCTCTCTGTCATGTAACTAGGTGCTAATTCTAAGGACAGTAAAATCCTGGAAGTCTTTTGGTAACGTTCCCACCAGCTGTATCAAGATGAAATAAGGAGAGATTTTCACACAATTCTTATTAGAAATCCTGGCAGTGAAGTTATAGCAGTGATTTATTCTAACAGGTGACTGCATCTTTTGGATTTATTGATTTGACTTTGTCAAAGATGCGTTGTTTTGAATGAATTTCATCTCATTAGTAATGAAGTGATTTCAGTAAAAAGGGCTGGGAAATATCACTGCAGTTACAGTATACAAATGAAAAGTCAAATGCACTTACCTGTAAACACCTTTCTGGGTAGAGAACAGGATTTTCTGTTTATAAAGATCAGCCTCCAGATCTGTGTAAATCTTCTCCAACATTCAAATTATTCCTGCACAGAAACTGTCTTATCACTGCAATCAGTCTGCCTACAGGGTGGCTAGGTTCTCATCCATAAAAACATGCCAGTTGTGTAGCGAAGCAAAATGCACTTGAGATTTATTTCACAAACCTGTAGACCTACTACAGCAGATTCATATTTATTCCCTGCCAGACAAGAGTGAATAAATGATGCAGCTCCTCTCCAGACAGCCATCGGGGGAGTTTTTGATATTTCACTTAGCATCTCCAAGCATTCCATATAAACACTCGGGGTAGGGATATGAAATAAGTGTAGTGCAAGGCTGTCATGCACCTCTGTAAGAGGCACAGTCCCTCATCCAACCCTGCCTTCCCATCTAAAGCAAATGGTTCTTGTTACGTTCTTGATATCCAATGGAGATTCATTGACAGCAGACATGCACTGTGAAATACTCCCTAACTGTCTCCTTGGAGAGGTTGAGGAGACTGTGTCTCTTCACTACCCTCCCTCCCTGTCTAACTACATTTGCAACACATGGACTGCTACTCAAACTCGTCTCAGCTGGGTCATAATCATAACTGTGTACCAGAGGTCCAGAAAACTGTGTAGACAGCAGCTTTGTGCAGAAAGAAGGAATGCTTACCTGTACTTGTTGCCTTACATGGTCCAGCTGTTCTGCTGTGTTTTGTGTTTTTTTCTCTTTTAACAGCAAACTACTAGTTCACTACAAGATACGTTTCTGGTCATAGTTATTATTTATAATGTCATCAGTTTGCATTATTAAGTGTTCTGGTCTGGAGTCTGTTTATATATATATATATATATATATATATATATATATATATATATAGATGCAAAAGGAAATCATAATGAAATCACTGTTATGACTGGAAATTGCATTTAAAAACCACAAGTTCAGTTCTCTGCTTTCATCTAATTTTTTTAAAATTGAAAATCAGTAGCCCTGGTCTCCAGTAATAAAAGCAGTAGTCAGTTTACTGTGACTGGAAGGCCCTTAATTTGTTTAGAATTAGTCCTACCTGTTTGATTTACTAATGAAAATATCCAGAAAATCATTTTTACAACAGCGAGAGCTTCCTTAGGAGGCGGAAGCTATTTAATGTGTTACTAAGCAAAGTTAAGACTTCTCTGTATTTATTCATCTAAACTGTTAATTATAGAAGTAGATATTAATTGTTCTTTGTGTTTATGTAGTCAGAACTTAGTAAAAAAATAAATAAAATGTCTATAATTAGGTAAAATATTTAAAAGCTCTGTTGCAACGGTTTTAAGTCTGTATATCTGTTCTCTTTAAATTGATATACTTGCTTACCATAGAGGTGGTTGTGAACCAGAATTTCATTTTTATTGCCTTGTCAAACAGTGTCTCAGTGATCCAAGGTGTCATGTCACTCTGCTCTTTCTCCAGCTGTCTGTTATAAGGACTTTTAATCTTCTAGGATGCCTCATTAAGGAGGTATGTAAATGTAGCCAATTTTATGGATATAATTGTCTTATACAAGAAAAGAGTCATCAGTATTAATATGGTGGTATTGGGTTATCCGGTGGGATTTCAGAAATTAAATCTGGGCTATGGTCATTCTAAACCAAAAAGAAAAATAACAATCATTGTCAGTATGTGTGGTTCTGAAGAAATGTATTAGTGAATAACTATTTTCGTTTAGTCTATAAGAGCCTAGAAAAGATGAGATCTCATGGCATGCAGCACAGATAAGCTTTCAGTGTTAATTATAATGGAAAAGGCAAGCTGGAACAAATACTATCTTTTCTTGGCTTACACACAGTGCAGCGTTCTTAAAATTGAGCCTTCCTCAGATGGAAGTGTTTATACGGATAAAGATCATATTGCACAGTATGTACTCAACACAGAGCAGACATTTGGTTCAGAAAACTTTTGCCATTTGGTTATATGAAAAAATGACTTATTCCTTTAAGTGAAATAGATAAGGAAAGAATTCCACAACCCTTTATGATGATGAACTAAACCTATAATTACAACTAAATTATTTATTGCAATCCCTGAACTGTGATATATTGGTCCTATCCTTTTTTAAGTTTTCTTTATTTGTTGACTAACTCGGTTTTTAATTAGCTAGTACAAAAAGAAAATGCTGGAGATGTGTTTTGCATGGGTTATGCTCAGTATACATACATATTTTATTTATGCTTTTTTTTTGTGCTTTTGTTTCCCATAACAGACCAACTGGGCATTCCCCCTTTTCAGCAGAGGGCCTAGGCTGCATGACATAAACAAATACAACTTAGGAAATCACACAACTTAAGTTAAGAAATACAATATAGAATTTCTACACAGTTTTAGTAAAGCACTTGTAGAAATATTTGAATAAAAGAACCATTAACAATCTTAAAAAAGTACTTAGAGATCAAAATATTCTATAGGTTAACAAGTACAGCACCTGCAGGTAAGGGGTTAAGGTTCATTCAAAGCCATATTTATATCAGTGACTGACATGATAAGCTCATGCCATTAACTTTCAACTAGTTTGCTCTCTGATATCTAGTGATGGGTGAAGTTAGTAGCCGCTGACAGTACATCCTGCGTAAATACTATTAGTGATAAACAGTAAAATATGAGTTAAAGCAGAAGAAGTATTTACAAGGCTGGTAAACTTGAATCCTTACAGCTCCATAGGTCTAGTGTAGTATGTTGTTGTTGTGTCTTTCGGCTTTTCCTGGTTAGGGGTCACCACAGCGGAACTCCGGTCCACTAATGATTGGCAGTAGATTTTTACATGCCGAGTTGCCAGCTCTGACGCACAACCTTCAACGAAAGTACGCCCAGTCACGCATGTCTCCACACAGAAGACGTTCAAACTGAGAATCAAACAGGACAACGTCTATCTGTAAGGCATGCTACCGCAGCATCACCACCGCAGTTGTATGTACTGACTAATAACTTAAGAGTTACATGGGGGAAATAACCTGAAGCTGCATTCGTAGGCAGAATTAGGTACCTGTGAACCCTGCTGCTGTAGAGGACCCCCAGCTCACTTACTGCAGGGGGGGGGGGCAAGAGCAGCAGACAGCATTTTTTGTTGTTGTTGGTAATGCACAATAGCAGAGTCATCATTGTAAAGCTGCAATCTTTCAGCTCCACTTAATGCAAAACGGACCTGATTGGTTGCAACCTTTTGTTGACTTTCACTGTTTTTTTTGTTGTTTTTTGAACAGGTATAGCCAATAGAATAGGTTTTGGATCAGCATGCTTTTTCTGAACAATGGTAAGAAGTGCCATACTGTAATGTCTGGCATTACTGAATGTAATCATTAGTAATTTAGCATAAAAGAAAAAAAATTATGAAACAAAATTAGGTACATTCTACAAAACCTGGTATGTCTGAGAGATATGCATGTTCAACACTGTCACACATTATTTTTTTAATTTTGGTTTACAAATATCATAGAAAACAATATTGAATTGTATTTCCTAATCAAAATAATTTTTGTAAGTATGAAGATGCATTTATTAACCATGTTGTAAGCTTCCTGTTCTATATTGTATTTCTGTACTTTAAGTTGAGTGACTTCTTATGTTGCATCTCTTTATGTCTTGGAGCTTTTCTTCCTAGACCAGTGCTTAAAAAAATATTCCATATATTGAACATTTATTCCACATTATGTAAGATTGTGTTCCACACTTTAGGGATGGAAAGTTGAGACGTGTGGTCCTTTGGTATTGAACAACCACTTTTTGTTTGTGCTGCATTAGACATCGAGTGTCTCTGTACTGCCACTTTTTTCACTTTAACCTACCAGTATGAGGTTTGTGTCCCTGTGGATTTGTATATCTGTGAACATGGCTTAATGTGACTGCGTCTGGGTTAAGTAACTATGTATGTGTGGATGTGCATCTCTTTAGGTTTGTATCTTTCTGTGAATGGGACTGTGGGTTTGTACATGGGCATATGGATTTGTGCAGTTTCCTGTGGATGTAGGAGGCTGTGAGTGTGGCTATAGCTGTGATTGGATGGTTGTCAGTGTAAGTAAGTAGTCCTTTGTGGGACTAGCTAACTTAATGTGGTACATAGGCTTGTCATAATGTAACAGCATTGCTGCTAAATACCAGCCACTGCCTTTATGTGACTGCGTCAGTGGTTTTGTGTGGACTGACTACCTGGATGTGGTGCAGAGGCTTATTGTAACAACATTGTTACTGCACGCCAGTCAGCATGTGTGTATGAATGACCTACTGTGACTAGCTACTGGTTACCTTGATCTGGTGCAAAGGTTCTTGTGGTCTAACAGCATGGCATTTAAATGCCAGTCATTGTGGCGATGGTCTTCTGTGGGACCTGTCTACCTTGTGATTCACAAGCATGGTTAGCATTATGCATATGTGACGTAGATTGCTACCTAGGACACCACTCAGTCAGAGATTGATGGGTTCAGAGAATAAAAGTTGATCACTGATAGTCAATGGTTACTAATTTGGCATGGCAGAAGCAGTGTCACACAATTTATTGTACTTGCTGAAATCAGTGTAGAACTAGTATTGCTAAGACTTATGCTTGTGTGTGTGTTGGGAATGGGTTTGTAGTATATTTAAGAATAACAAGTTGACTGGAATTTCTTTCACTTTTTATCACAAATATCAACCTTGCTCTTGATAGGTGACAATCTTCGTTGCTTGAAAAGAGCAGGGTGTGTGAGACAGCAACTGTTCATTGGTACCTTGTTGCAGTAATATTGCCATTGCACAGTGCTTGGGTCTTGAGTTCTTTGCTTTGGCTTTTTATGGGTAATCTGTCTGCTCTCCCTGTCTCTGTGTGAATGTATCCACATGCACTGATTTCTTGCATTACCCCATACCCAGACATGCTGTAGCTGAACTGGCATTCCTGCAGTTTGCCTGAAGGTGAGTGTGCAGTGTGTGTGTGTGTGTGTGTGTGTGTGTGTGTGTGTGTGTGTGTGTGTGTGTGTGTGTGTGTGTGTGTGTGTGTGTGTGTGTGTCTGTATGTGAAAATGATATCACTCATTTTTATATGTGGACCCATACATTGCCTGGCACATGCATAACCCTTATGGATAGCAGTCAAAAGCAGTTAACAAATTATTATCTTTCAAAACTAAGGAATAAAATGCATCATAACATATCCACACCATTACAGCTTCTAGAGGGCCTGGATAAACCTACCTTAAAGGTAGCCAAAGAAGCATTTTTTTTACCTGTAGTGGTAACTTATTTCAAAGGCTAAGAATATATTGAGTTAAGAACCTATCCCTACAGTGAGTTGTGTTTATTCACTGGTGTAGATTGAAGTCCTTAGAACTAGTGTTGTAGAGTCACTGATTTTGCAAAGAAATAGGTAAAAAAAGAATGAGTATTTCATGGCTTGAAAAGCAAGATACAGATCCCCTCTTGGCAACCTGTAGGGTACTGAGCACATGGAGAGTCACGTTAATCTATCAGGTTAGTAGAAGGATTTAAAATCTTTAAATTTATTGGTTAGAAAACTTTGGGTCCTTTCCAGTTGTGTGATATGCTTGGATTTCTTCATACCAAAGGAGTATTGTATTCCTTGATGGGTCTGATAGGGGAAGAATACACTGGTAAGATGGCTTCTTTGGATCTTGAAAATTAACTGGGTGAAATTGATGAAAACATGTTGCTCAAATGAAAGAGAGTTATCCACAGAAGTACTTAGGTCACTTATAGCCATATCTGCCTGAAGATGAGTACCATTTATAACACAGGAGTTGGAAGCAATTTTTGTGTCAAACACTACTGTGCTATGTGACACAAGGGAAATACTGCCAGTCCAGCTAGCTGGAATTTTGTGAATAATTATATGCCATTTGAGAATATTAATATGATTTTATATAGAAATATCACACTCAAAAAAATTGAGTTATATAGAAATGTAACAAAAGGAGACACTGCCAGCCCAGCTATCTGTAATTTTGTAAATAGTTATATGTCATTTGTGAATACCAAACCAAATATATTAGAATTATATGTTATGTGTATATTAAACTACTGGTACAAAAGTGTGTGTTGAACACAGTTTGTACAGTACTGAGCTTCAAGGATTTGTCCACAGTGCACCCTAGTGGATAAGAACAGAAATGTATATAAACTATATACCTGTGCAAATGTATGTTTTAATAGTAGAAACTGGAACATACAGGGTTAACTTGCAAAACATCAAGAAAATAAGTTAAAATTAAATTGCTTTATGATTGTGCTATAAAAATTCTCTCTCAGCTTCAGTGTAGCAGACCCAATGTCTAGAGCTAGAGGTTTTTGTATTGTCTTGAAAGAGAAGTAATTACTAGGTGTAAAATGTAAGAGTGTTTTATTGTTTTACGACTTTCATGATCTGCAAACATCTGAGAGAGAGGCATTTTTCACACAGAGATGTTAAATTCTGTTAGTTTCTGTTTTAGCCTGGGAACTGAAGTCAGGTGACAAAAAGTGATGTCATGCAAGTTAACCCAGCAGTAATATTTGATATTAAGCAGTAATAGTTGGTATTAATTTAAGAACTCTATCAGAGAGAGACTGCATTTTGTATTTTGTCTTGGACCTCTCAAGAATATCTACTCATCATCATCATCTGCACTTGCCTTGCTCTGTAAATAAGTTCTTAGGGCATAGTAACTCTTTTTAGACTTGGACAGGAATACAGTAAAGATTAGTTTAGATGTTTTCTTTATTTATTTGAGACTGTCCTGCAATGTTATTTTAAAATATTTCCTGTGATTTTGAACTCTGCCGTTACTGTGTTTTTGTACTATTGTCTTGCATATCTATTTGGTGACAATGTACAGGCTACTCCTAAATAGCCTTGCTTGATCAGACTACTATTTGGATTATTAGCAACATTACACAGTAGGATATGACACCCTTTGTTAAGGGCCTTAAGTAGCTAATAAAGAGTTGGCTGGTGGCAGCTGGAACTACCTTATAGTCTGGGCAAAAGGGGGCATAGCTAGTAAGCCTGTGCTAGCCTTCCCCAGGTGTGTGTGTGCGTGTGTGTGTGTGTCAGCTACTTGGGCAGGAACACGAAGTACTGGTTGGACAGAGAGGGTGCTGGAGGTCTTAGCTTGGCCACTCGGCTGACATCTCAACCCTATAGCTGCGCCAGTGGAGAGTCTTATTTGGGATCTGGAGAAAGAGGGAGAAACCAGCCCCAGACTGACTGTGATCTCTGTGTGCTGATAAGGAAAATTGCACTTTACTGTGTGTATACTTGTCATCCCCCCAGTGTGTACATCCCCCACTGTTGCCAGTGTAGAGGATTGAAGCTATTTGAGTACTGGGCCAGTGTTGAGGCGCCACATGCTACACTTTTTTTTTATTTAGTTTGAAACAGTTTTTGATCCACCATGTTTGTGCATATTCCAGCCCTTGCTGGAGTTGTTTTGTATCACTGGATGAGCTGATAACAGTGCCCAGTTTGCATTCATCAGCAAATGTGGTCAACCACACTTCTGGGATATTGACGTGGATGCCTTCAAAACAAATGCTAGACATGAGACAGCCCAGAACTGTTACCTGTGACACACCACTACTTAAAATGTTATATTCAGAGAGGGAACCAATAACTTTCACTACCTGGGATTGTTGGATAGCCAGTTTGCAATCCAGCCGACAATATATGGCTTTACATTAAGCTTATAGAATTTTTTAATAATACCAGCAGGGGGTATAGTGTTAGAAGTCTTATCCATGTTGAGATATGCAGCATGCACAAAATGACCACTGTCCCCAACCCTTATAATCTTCTCACAGAAAACAAACTGATTGGGATATAGATATGTTAAGTTGTCTATACCTGCACAGGGGTGCCCAAGAAAGTGACTGCTTTTTATGGATATAATTTGAGGCAGCTTTATAGATAGATGGATAAGACAATTAATGTATATGACTGTGGTCATTTGTGCTTTGACTTTCATCCCAATCTAATATCAGAAGGATACATAGAATGTGACTATACATTTTTTTCCAGGGATCAGGAGATTTGCACTATTGCCAGATAGGATTTTTGATATCCTCACAAATATTTGCATTTTTAGATTATTGAGAATTACTATTTTGTCAGCACTGAACATTAAGCATGGGATGCAACGTATTTCAACCTCGAAAGAAAAAAATATATACTGGATATCTTTTCATTACATATCATTTTTGTTCAGGTCATCATTGGATCAAAAGGTTGGAAAAGTGTTCTGAAATGTACCTCAGAGCATCTATAACATCATTGCTTCAGGGGAGGTGGGGGCTGGTGGCAACCCAAACCACTGGTTTATTTCAGTTGTTTCCTACACAGTTCTTACTGTACAGTCTTTGCCAAAGTAAAGTCAAAGAGTAGGACTAAATTTCTTTCCTTCGTTATAATTATTGTTCATGCCATCACTGGATGAAAAGGGTGTATAAAAATGCCCTAAAATGTACCTTAAAGTAATAGAAACCCATGGCTAGTCCTGCACATTGGGTTGTTGCAATGTTATGTCATTAGAACTGAGTACCAGTCACTGAAAAGGTTCCTCTGTGAGACTGGCCAACTTGGTATGTTATACAGTCCTGTTGTAATGTAAGAGGATTACAACTACAGTTCAGTTTGTCTTCATTATTCCTAAAACTTACTAGAGATGAGGATTAAAAGGTTACTTAGGACAGGTGGCAACAATAAGGTACTACTAAAAGTGAAAGTGTCCAGAGGGCCCCCCCCCCCCCAACTTTAAACTTGCTGGAGGCCTCCAAAATGCAAGCACTGGTCTTGGCTACACAGTAACTTTTGAGCAGGAACATAGCTGTTTGTTGCTAATGCACGTGAATAGGGAGTGTTTGACCCTTGTGATAGAAAGCTTCCTATGGAAAGTTTGAGTATTCCAGTGCTCTTAGCTACAGGGATGAAGAAAAGAGAACCACCATAAGAACTTTTACGATTTTTCTGTATGAACAAGGTTTTGATTGGTGATGCACAGCTGTTAAGATGGTTGGTATTGTACAGGCAAGAGGCAAATTTAGTCATTTTATTTTAGATGGATAGACAGATATGTAGAGCAAAGCTGTATTTTCTTTCATCTTGTGCTTTTAAATTCATTGCACACTACCTCTCTACTTTTAGATGATGCTTACTTTAAAGCAGCTAGCCTGCTGAAAGTGTGTTGCACATTTTAAACAAATGTTATGAAGCTCTTTAAATTTCTGCTTTTTGCTGCTTCTCTCTCATTTGTAGCATTGAAAAATACATTTTGCAGTTAATATGTAATTACTTATTAATATATTTAAGGGTCCACATAGGAAAATACTGTTTGGCGTATAGCATTGCCCTCTAGGTATATCCTTATTTATACTGCATTTGATCTAATAATATTTAAAGTATCAGAGTTTAATAAACCACTGCATCGTATCACATTTTGGAATTTCTGGAAGCATTATTTTATGTAGATGATGTTACAAAGATTCCTCAGACTGAAATGGAAGCACAATGCTTGTTTGATTCGGTGGCTTTGTCTTATCATTCTGTAGGTGTACAAATTAACATAATGCCATCCAGATCTGCATGCTATGACTACTTTACTATTAATAATATGTTGTTTCCTTCAGTACCATTAACTCTCTTTGAAATTACTTATGTTATTTTGTACTATGTTATCTTAGAGTACAAGGCAAGCCATAATAGACATGTAGTGTATAGAGTGAGGTGATAACACTTTGATATTCAAAAAACACAAATTAGTTAATCACTACTGTAGTGGGAGACCCGAGATTAGCAAGTATTAAGCCCTGCCCCGTAATTTGTTAAGGTAAGGTCTTGTGCTAGGCAATCAAATTTGCTAGTACTGACCAGCAAAGACAATGGCAGAATAAATAACAGATTTGTTTCTGCCCGCTGTCCATAGCCATAACATATCCATGCCTACCTTCCTCTTATAAACTTAGAAAGTGCTAGAATAATAGGGTCTGGGTTCACCTGCATTTTCTGTCAGAAAGGAAGTCTAAAACTCAAATGTATGTCATTATTTAGTGACTTAAATACTTAGTGATTTGTCCAAAAACAAGATTCCATGAAGAAGAGACCAAAATCTGGACATTGGAAAGGCATGGCAAGGTTAGTGTAAACACAAGAGAATGTGTTACACAGTCTTTCTGATAGTGCTGGCTAAATGATTTATGGCTTTGAAGGCGTGCAAAGCACTTAGTGTTTTTTTCCCCTGCAACTAGTAGTACATGGAGCCAATAAAGTTCCATGTGCTACAAAGTATTATAATTGGGTCTCCAATTATAACTTTTAACTATGTGTTCTTGACATGGATGCCAAGATTCATCTCAATAGTATGACATACATTTGAGTTTTAGTTTTACTATTGAGGTGAATTTCTTGGCATCCATGTCTCAAACACATAATAAGCCAGTTATGATCTGTGACCTGATTGTAATCTTCTATGTAGTGTATGGAGCACTGAAATTATGCTCCAAAACTGGAAGAAAGACAAGCATTTTAAACACTTTTCTGATGGCAGAAAGGTTTTTAAGCTTTTCCCACCAAGCGCTATTAAGCTCTAGTCTCATGGCAAAGCAAAAAAGCAGGAAGGTACCAGCCACGATAGAACAACTGGGAAGCTAAAACAGTTTTAAAAACTGTTAGACACTTTAGTCATCCACACATTCAAAAAAGTGTAACACAGTGAAGTGTCTAATAACTTTAAAAGCCATTTGTTCCTTGGAGGGACAGTTTGCTTCTGTTCACTGTCTTTGGGTAAGTATTAAGTGTTGTATGCATTTAAACATGTAAAAGACTTTGTACATCTATGTTCTTTTTTTGCTTTAGTTGACAGTATATGGAGTAGATAAAGCTCCTTGTTCTATAAAGAATTATGATTGAGTCCCTCCAATTATAAATGACTCGCTTATTAAGTTTTCAAGATATCAATGTCAAAATTCATCTTTCTGGATATACTTCAATCTGCTATTAAGGGGAATTTCTTGAATATTTCAAACACATAACAACTTGGTTATGATGCAAGACCTAATCATAATCCTCTATTTTGTTTTGTGCTCTGATTGCACATGGTGGATAATTATTTCTCATACATAAAAATGTAATTTGATAAAAAAATCAAGCAGTCCCATCACTAACATATATTGCTAAAGTAATGTTACTTCCTTTCACTTTAAATAATAGCTATTAAGCTTAATTTTCTCACTTCTGCAGAAAATTGGCTTCCACTATGAAAAGTAGACTCCAACCCGACTGATGGCAGGTCTTCAGTCCTAAAGGATCAAAATTTGCATTCCTGAATTACTACACAGCAACACAGAAATTTTTTTTTTTTTTTTTTGTAGGTGGCAAGCACTCCCCCACTGTACCCCATATTTGGGCAACTTTAAGCCAAGCCTCTAGCCTTAGAGAAAAAGAGACATACCATGCAAGGGTAAATATATTTGCCACACAAACTGTAAAATTGCAGTGCAATGCCAATAACAGGAAACATTATGGAGAAGTAGCAAAGAGGAACAAATTTAATGGATACAATTATCTATCCAGTTAGAAGTCAACCACTTATGTATTAAGTAGCACAGTTTTAGTTCTACTTATCAGTTTCTCATGAAGCACATGTGTTATTCATCTGCTAGTCTTTTTATCCAGTCTGCAAATTACTTTTTCTACATCATGTAGAACAGAAGTCAAAAAATGTATTTCCTTTTTTGTTACATATAATTTTAATGTGTTATTTACACTTTCATATCACAAAATCACTGGCTTAGGGAATTTACTATTAATGATTACTGCAAATTCATTAAAATGTGTTGTAGATGGAAAATTGTATTGAAAAATATGAACACCTTCCTTTACAAATAATAATATGATGTAATCTTAGTATAACTTAATAGGAAATGAAGAGAGATAGTCTTATAGTCTGAAACCAAGTCCACTGCATCACGAGGGCAAATGCCATTATACAAACATTGCACTGACCAAAACTGACTGACTGAATGTATTAAAATTATATGTAACAAAAAAGGAAATCTTTAAGTTCTGTTCTACAGAATGTAGAAAAATAATTTATAGACTGGATAAGAAGACTAACAGATGAATAACACATGTGCTTCATAAGAAATTGAAAAGTAGAACTAAAACTTTCCTAGTTTACACAGAATTGGTTGACTTATTAACTGTTTTGATCATTATATCCATGACAGTTGTTCCTCAGTGCTACTTTTCCATAACAATGTTTCCTGTTATTGGCATTACACTACAAATTCACAGTTTTTGTGGCATCCTGTATTTATCCTTGTTTGTTATTTTTCCATTGAACACTGGTCCATTACACGGGTCTGTATTAGCTCACCGACCGCTTAAAAAGCGAATGGTGACTAATCGACCCTATGTAAGCGAAAGCTTACAATCTTGAACAGTCAGAACAGCGATTTTTTTTTTCCTAGGGAAAAAAATCGTTGTTCCAAAACACATACACACAACACAAGCACACCAAACAAACAGCAATCTGCACACATATACCTAAAATCTTGCACCTAACCCTACACTAAACTATACACACACCACTAATTATCCACTTACCTTAACCCAAACCCTAACCCTAAGGTCCGTCACTATCGCACACTCACCTCACCCGCTCCCCAACCCTAACTCACCTAACCCGCCCTAACCCTCACGTCCACACAATCGCACACATACCTAACCTGCGCCCTAACTCACCTAACTCGCCCTAACGCTCACATCCACACAATCACACACTTACCTGAACCCGACCCGTAACTTTCGACCACAGTGCCGAAAATACCAAAGCAAAAGAAATGGGCAGCCAAATTCTTTCCCTAGGAAAAAATTTGGGTTTCTGTTGCTTCGATATTTTAAGCTTTCACTGCATAGGGTTCAATATTAGAACATTTGAAGGTTTGAAACCTTGATGTTCTAATATAGACCCCATTACACAACATTGTAAACCACAGGCATTATTGGTCCATTACACTGTACTATAAACCACAGGCATTAATTGTTCAGGATGCCATGTACCCAAGTGTCCCATGTGGAGCTGAACAACACCAGGGTCATACAACCTCAAGGAAGAGATAATGCTTAACGTTACAATACACAAATAATGGAGAGATGTAAATGGGTTACAGCAGAAATAATGCTCTTGGGTGACATTTGTTTCAACACTATTACTTATGCAAAATGTTGTCTATTAACTTCCATCACAGCCATTTCAGTAAAATGGTGCTTGGAAACATATGGTGCTCAAAGGGCAAAGGTCGGAGATATTTAAGGTAGTATTATTTCACAGAAAGGATAGTGGGTTATTTCAGAAGCCTTCATAAAAAAGGAAGCATTGTCAAAATGGTAAAATTTAGCAATGCATAGACTGGATAAGACAGGCAGATGGTATGAAGGGTGGAGCCAAATAAACTGTTGATTATATAGAATAAGCACCTTAAGTAAGGAAGGAAACAGCTGGTCCTTACCTGCCATAAAAATCTTTGTTTCTGAGTTTTTGTGAATGCATTATAAAGAAGGACCTTCTAATCTGGAAGTTACATTTTGAAAATTAAGGTAAGGGTTAGAGATACAAGGTGAATAGTTGATGCATGACTGGAGTGGATGGAAACTTAATTCTCAGGATCACAAGAACAATTGTATGGGGAAGGATTTAAATGTCATTGGCTACCTAAGGACAAATACCCTAGCTATGAAAAGGGGTCAGTGCAATATGTTAAGAGTTTCTGGAGTTTAGAAGGACCTTAGACAAGACCATGACTAGTGCCTTTTTTATATGCAATGTTTTTGTCTGATTGATGCAAGGTTGCTCTGCTCATGGTATTCAGTCACTGTCTGAACAACTGATAAATAATTCAGTGTTTTGTTTTGACTTTGTAACTAAAATCTTTCTGGAGGGATTTATGTTATTACTGGTGTGCTGTTTGTACCTTTCTAGAAGACAAATGATCTTAAATAATCACTTAAAACATTTCACTGGCAAAAAAAGCTCACAGTCATGGATTATGAAATGATTACAGATGTATAAAATACACTCTATGTTGCTCTATTGCATAGACGTGACTAAGAAACAGTTGTAAACCACTTAAATTCGTCATGATAATGTGTACTTTTTTTATCCTAGAAATAAAAAGTCAAAGAGGAAGATATTCTAGTGGGATTCTTTTTCCCCACTGCAGTTTCACCTTACCTGTAACCCATTAAAGTGTCTTTTTAACAAACTAGGCTGTGGTTACATCTAAAGTTTGAGAAAACAACCCTGTCTGATTACATCTCTTATAGTTTTTATGGATGATTAAACTGTATTGTTTAGCAGACAAGCAGTTGAAAGTATATTATAAACGGTTTAACATTTCTTAAATGATATAAGAAACACATCTGATGTTTATACATGTGCAAAAGCAACATTTATATAAGGAAAGAAGAAACACCTACAAAATATTAACCTGGGACATGCATGTGATACAAAGGAACTTGCACAGGAGGGTGTACATAAATACTTGAGAATAGATGAAGGGTCAGCAATAAGACATTGACAAATGATAACAAAGCTTAATAAGGGATAGTGTAGTGTATTAAAGCTAATATTGAAAGTTGTTTTTCAATCCAAGAATGAAGTCCAAGCTGATAAATCATCTTGCTTTTTCTGTTTTTTCTTATAACTTTGGATCAGTCAGACAAGAAAACAAGAAAAATGCTTCATACTTATCAAATGATATATAAAAACCAGTGGACAGCAAGATTATGTATCCCTCAGTCTGAAGGAAGTACAATCTTTTCCAATAATTATTGTATGTATAGATCTGCAAACATAGGACTACATGTTTGTTGACATCATCAGATCCAAGCATAGTGAAAGCTCTAAGCTATGAAGAGAACAAATCTAAGAATGGCATCTTTTCTCTGATTAACAGTAGCATTTTGGAAAGGAGTAGGAATGGAAATCCAACCAGAAGCTGGCAAAAACCAGGTGGCAACAGAATGTGCCAAAAAAAGAAAGAAAAAGCAGGCCCTCAAGAAAAGGAAAGAAAACTGGAAAAGTCCGCAGTTAGAGTGGTAAGTATAGAGAACTCCTGGAACAAATGTGTCAATCAAGATTTGATGAATGAATAGCAAATGAAGTATGAAATTAAACCAAAAGATGAAAAGGTAATAATGTCAGTTCACGACACTGGGCTACATCCACATTGGTTTACAATATCAATAGAAAATGTAACTGACACAGACGAATGTAGACTGTGTAACACAGAGCTAGAAGCAGTTATATATCAGGCTGCTAGTTATGATATGCTTATGGCTAAGTGTATACTAAACAGGACAACAATGTGACAAGGACAACCATCTGAAATGTCAGGACCCGCAAGAATGAGTCCCAAAATATGGAGACTGATTGGCCGAAAGAACAGATTTACAATATACTAAGTCCAAGATGCCATTTCTCAGGATATTCCCTTTTCTCCAAAATGTGGCAATCTCAGAGTTGGTATAATATATGTTTGGGGTGTGGGGAGTGCAGAAGAGGGTTTTTTTTTTTTGGCTTGTCCACACTCAGCTTTTCAAGTGCTGACATTTCACTAGGGAACCTGTGGCAAGACTGTTGTATTTGGGATTGCATAAACACTAAAACATGCATGTTGTTCAGAAGCATTGGAAACATGAACATTGCTGAAAGTAAAGAAATTCTGATTACATGGGATCATCCAGTACCAACAGTTAAGAAAGTAGAAGCAAGAAAAATAGATACAGTAGTCAGAGAAAGTATTATTAATCACTAAGATAGGTACTCCTAGATATTATAGTGTCCTGCTTACAGATCAAGTCATAAAGTAGCAAGATATGTAAGAAGAAACTAGAGGAATATGGAATAAAAACACCCAGATAGTTGCAATAGTAGTAGAAGCAACAGGGCTAATAAAAAAATAATTTACAATCTACTTAAATATGCTACTAATATTGTAATTGAGAAAGAAATGACAAAGGAAACAATTCTAGAGACAGTAAGGTTACTGAGATGAGCACTTTTGGCAAACACAAAGCAATGCTAATTAAATGAACTCTAATCATACCCTGACTTAGTAATGGGGTCCATTTCTGTCAGACAAATGAGTCTGTCAAGAATTACATGATGTGTAGTCAGACATCATTTTACCAAAATAGTGTTTTGTAAAAGTTGAAAGAAAAATCTAGCCACGCTAGAGTTTCTACTGTGTGATTCCTTAAACCTCTTGTATTAGAGGCACATGGGGTATATGCAAATGACCTGTTAAGGACATCAGGTGTTTCAGCTGGAGGGCAGTTCTGAATGGCCAGGTGTATCTGTGCGTGTCTATATACATACAGACACACACACACACACACACACACACACACACACACACACACACACACAATCTATGTGTATGTATACATACACATATGGATACATGACCTTCCATTGAAAACACACAATACTGATCCAGAAGTTGACACCTAATGGTTGACCAAGGTAAACACTGATAAACAAGAGATTAAAAAAAAAACATGTTTTGTGCAGTTAGACAAGCCTCCCCTCCTCCCATATCCCCTGCTAATTATATAATTATACATACCAACTCCAAGATCACACTACAGTATGTGAAGGACATACTCCCTGATCCCCACTGTACTACAGTCCCAAAATAAAACAGTGGCAATTTCTGATCAGCTGTACTGTCTTTTCACTTGTTGATAAACAGACTCAATGAGAGGTTCTGACACACTGGAGTCTGGGTATCTGCTATAGTGTAATCTTGGAGTTGGTATATATAATTAGCAGGGGGCTTGTTACCCCCTTCCCCTGTCTTTTTATATTCACTCTAAAAAAATTGCTCTTTTTGTACTTGCTCTTTGGAGTGTTTGATGATAGAATCATATAAATAATATTGATACACACACACACACACACACACACACACACACACACACACACACACACAGGTGTGTATCTACATATACAGACATATGGTTTCAGCATACATCGTCAACTAGCTAATTGTCAGCCATCATATGGTAGTAACTCTCGACCTCTTAGAGCAAGAAATCACACCAAAGCCATAAGTAAAAGTGGGATAAAGTCCCAAAAATAGAGACAATTTATAAATATTGCTCTTACCAACTTAGAAAGTTGATAAAGTAACAGGTTTTGCATTATCATGAAGTTTCTGAAACTCAAATGTCTGACATTATTTTCTACCTTCATTCTTTAATGACTTGCCACTAATTTGCCAGAAAACCACAATTTTATGAAAAACAGACTAAAAAATTTGATGCAAAAATCTGTATATTTGAGAGGTATAGCCCTTTACATCAACTGTTTAGTATATCAAATGGGCTCTGCATGGAGAACCAGAGTTGTTCCCCTCTTGCAGTACCCATATTAAAGTCTGTTCTGCTGTTTCAAAGAACCAGGATTTGATGTAAGGGGCTCAACCATTTGCAGGTGATGAAATAATAATATGACAAAAGCTAACATAATCATATGCGCACACACACACACACACACACACACACACACACACACACACACACACACACACACACACACACACACACACAAGTGCGCGCTTAATAACAAGGGACTTTTTGATAACCATTGAAACAACCCGCCAATCACTTTTATTACAAAAACTAATGCTTTTGACCACAGTACTTTAGGCTTCATCAGATTCTGATGAAGTCTAAAGCCCTAAGGCCCCACTGCATCCTCCACATCACTTACTTAAGTGTACTAACTCTACTGTTAACTGCAGAGAAAAGAGAAATCACTGATGCACAAACACAAACTTATGGATTGGGGTTAGCAAAGTACAAATAGTGCACTGGACTAGATTGCTTTGTAAATATTAAATGCTTGGTAATTATTATTATCCTAAAACCCTAAACCACACCAGCATTAATTCCTTCTAACCTACTGCACTTTTCCATCATATGGGATTAGATTAAATGCCTTTTAGTTTAAACGTTTTGGATTTTTAGATATTTTGAGTTAAGACAAAATGACTCTTCAGTCAAAAATTACATATCCATATGTAAATATTTGCATGAGTGCATGTGTGTAGAGAAAGAGTTCTTAACTAATGTGTTTATAGTATGTCTATTTTGATATAAGTATTTAAACTGTATTTGTATTATTTTTAAAGACTCTAAAATTATTGTTCTTAAAATGTTTTGTAATGCTTTGGAGCTTTTCTCCCCAGGTCTCAGTTGAAAATGCCTCCTACCCAATTAGACTTTTCCGGTAATCAGATGTCAGTAAAAAAAATATTTAATTGAAATCACATTTAATCAGAATCAGAAAACACTGACACAACTGATCAAAAATGCATTCATTGAAAACACAAACAAGTGAATCATGTTTCACAGAAGATTTCCTGTATATTAAATATCTGAATAAATGCCCCCCACACACACACACACACACACACACACACACACACACACACACACACGTCTTTAAATATGCTAACTCCACAGCCACGCAACAGTGGAGAAAAAAGAAAACTCCTCACACACTGACACACTGCTTTTGCACAAGTACAAACTTCTAGAAACAGAGGTGCAACATAATAGCGGGCATTATCACAGTACAAATTCTAATCACACTAATTTCATTTGCCATGCCTATGATCCAAAACCACACCAGCAGGGGTTTACTATAACTTTACACAATTTTCTACCAAATGTATGTAGGCGCAGACATACACATCCCACATGTGGTCTGCACTCTTGTGGGAGGAGAGGCTGGACTCTGCCCTTCTGAGCTGAGAATTTCTGGTTAAAGGCTTATAGTGCCTGGATATTTTAACTGTTTCTTACTGAAATTGGTACACCTTGTTTGCTGTAGCATAGACTAGATCCAGGCCTGCTAAATCTAGCTTTGTTTGTATGCTTGTTGTTTGTTTGCTTGTTATTTCCCTGAAATGCTAATTCCACCTAAAACACGTCTTTTCAGCGCTTCTGTGGATCCCTAGTGATATCTGCATTGCTTATTGTACTTATTTCCTTGTTTCACTTGAAAGAAAGTTACTGTTTGTCGTTTTTGCATTTATGTTACCTGTAACACATTGCATTTAAGTTACCTGGCACTTGCTCACTAAAGCAATTATATAAGTCAGCACTAAAAAATTAAAAGCACTACACCCTCACAAACTCACCTTGAGTACCTTGTTCCCCATTGGCCCTTTTTTTCAATTATAAAGGAATTCCCAATACTATTCTAGCATGTCCAAAGGTCAGTTGTCAATCTCCTCTCCGGTCCAGCTGGTGAATCTGGGAATCTTGAGGCAATGTTACAACTGCCTGATGTACACAGACAACCCTCTCCTCCTCCCAACAAATTCCAACACGTGAGAGATGCAACCATATAGCCAAACTGGAGGCTAAGCTCTCTCAACTCAGTACTGGCGTAACCAGTCAGGAGGAGAAGGAAACCACACTCACTACAATTCCAGTCTCACATAGACCTACCACGACAGCAAACCAAACACAAAAACACACAAAAACATACTTGGAGGCTCTAAATAAAAATCTGCCTAAGCAGCAGAGACCTCCAAAGCAGACACCCAAGCAACCGCTACCCCAAAACAAAACACGTGCAACACATAGCTCACAAAGCCAGTGTTCTGAACAGTCACAGCCCTCAACACTAAACAACACACCTGATACACTTGTAATAGGTGACTCTATCGTCAGGCACACTGACGTCCTGCTCACCAAGCTGAACAAGGAGAGGGTCACGGTGAGCTGCCTGTCGGGCGCTAGGATCCGCCACATAACACAAGCACTCAGGTCACTCCAGGGCATGTACAAATATGACTTGAAGAAAAACACAGTAACGCTGTTTCCTGAAGGTCTGTTCCAAAAAACGAAATGCAGAGTAAAGTGTAGACACACTGGAAATGGACCACCACAATAAATGGAAACGTTTAATGACCAAGGACAAGTGCTTTCGCGTAAACAACACACCTGATACACTTGTAATAGGTGACTCTATCGTCAGGCACACTGACGTCCTGCTCACCAAGCTGAACAAGGAGAGGGTCACGGTGAGCTGCCTGTCGGGCGCTAGGATCCGCCACATAACACAAGCACTCAGGTCACTCCAGGGCATGTACAAATATGACTTGAAGAAAAACACAGTAACGCTGTTTCCTGAAGGTCTGTTCCAAAAAACGAAATGCAGAGTAAAGTGTAGACACACTGGAAATGGACCACCACAATAAATGGAAACGTTTAATGACCAAGGACAAGTGCTTTCGCGTACATAAAGCACGCTTCTTCAGATCCATAAAAAATACATTTACAGATGTTGTATATATACTAAAGCTTCTCAATAATAAAACAATCAATTACTTAATTAATTAACTAACTAAACTATGAATTCATTGTCCAATTAACGAATAGAAGGACTAGTTTAGTGTGCAAAAACATTTCTTAACCTCTAACATCACAAATTTTCTGTATCACTAAGCAAGTTAAAAACATATTTAGACATATTTAAAAACATTCTGTGACTCCAAAGGTTGCACATAATCTACATCAGTGTTTGTATCTAAAACGTCATTTATAAGCTAGCAAGTTTGAACAATATACACTCCCTTTGTCATAATTGTTAGTCTAAACCACTAAAAATACACCCATAGACTGAGTAATTATCGCATCTTTGAAAAAGGATCTACAGTCAGGGTGAGATCATCATGAATGAAAGAAACAAAACCACATTCAAAAAAGATTAAACTCATTATAAGAAAACCTATCCTCCCTGTTTGACAATAACTACCTACATATTCATGCTAAATAAATAAATTATGAAAACAAGGTGTAGATTTTATTAATAGTCAGCTCATGAAACTAGCAAGAGTATGTAAAGCACACATTATTTCTTAGTAGGTAGGATATATTTATATGTACAATATTGGAAACCAATGTACATTGTGTTCTTGGTCCCAAACCTTGTCTATTAAAACTTGAGTCTATCCATAGAAATTAAATATATGCATATTAAAAACTATAAATATATAAATATGTAAATACATAAAAATATATAAATATATAAAAACATTATAAATATATAAATATAGTAAATATATATATATGAAAAAGATAGATGAAATATTATAGATTTATTAAATAATGATGAAATGATGAGTACATTTTATGAATATGGTATCAAAAATTTTTATATGATAAAATATTGTGTAGTAAAATATCTTGAATATTATAAACAATTATGAACGTGTAAAAGTTAATAATAATGATAATGTTAAGTATATAGAGTAAAGATATCTTAATAGTTAACACTTGCTGTTAGAATATGTAAGATTCAGACTCTACTGCTCACATTTAAATGGACAGTTCAAAAATGAGAAATGTATATTCATGAACAAAAAATATATGTGTGTATGACGAAGAAGGTGATCAGCAACTAGGACTTAATTATATCAGGATAAAAACTTGTATGTATAGTAACTATTTCACACTACGTCCTTTCAATGGAGCTCTTACGCTCACATATTGATTTAAATCTGGGAAATATTGTGCCTTCAATCTGAGAATCCAGCATAATTCCTTATTTTCTAAGTCATTAAATGTGTCTCCCATTCTTTTGCATGGTGTAATGGTTTGTAGGACTCTAAAGACAAAGGAATGTCCTGCATTATTCATGACATGTTTTGCTAACGCATTTTTTAACTCACATTTCTTTATATCATAAACATGTTCTTGTATTCTCTCTTTCAGAGTCCTAGTTGTCATGCCTATGTAGAAGGCTCTGCAGGCTTGGCAGTCCGCCAAGTATATCAAATTCCTGTCTTCACAAGTTGCAAAAAAATGTGGTTCAAATCTATAAGCTAATGTGCGATGCTCAAAAAGTTGACTAGTGGTGATCATAGCACACATATTGCACTTAGTACAAGGAAACGTGCCTAATCTTTTATCCATGTTGGATCTTACATTCTTGGCTGCACTTAGTTGTTCAATGCATAACAGCCTGCTCAGATTCTTGCTGTTCCGATAAACAAATGAAGGTATAGAACCTACTAAATCAGCTATCTCTGTATCAGTCAATAAAATGTGCCAGTTCTTAGTTATAATATTTCTGATATGTTTATTGTCACTAGTATGTCTAATATTTATTTTCACTTTAGATTTATCAAAGGGTTTCTTGGTATATCCATAATGATTAGAAATATTACTATCTGAGCTCTTTGAAACTTCATTGGGAATATATTTTTCTTTGATACAGCATACTTTTTCAGGATTATACCCTCTGCTGTTAAAGCAGTTTTCCAAAAAATCACCTTGTGTATGTAATTCACTCTTTGTTTTGCATAATCTCTTGACTCTAGTAAATTGACTTCTCACTATATTATCAAAAATAAATCTAGGGTGCATACTGTTGTAGTGAAGTAGTGTATTCTTCCAACAATCTTTCCTAAACATAGTGGTGTTAATAACATGTCTTATATCTTTGGTGATTGTAACATCTAAAAAAATCTACGCCATGGTGTGAATAGTTGACAGTAAATTTCAAAAACATGGTAGCAGACTCGAGATACTGGATAAAAATAAGAAGCTCATCTAAGGTGCCATTCCAAAACAGCAGTACATCATCTACAAATCTTTTGTAGAGACTTATCTTCTTAAAATTGTCATTATTAAACAGATGAGTCTTTTCCCAGTAATACATCACCAAATTAGCATAGGTGTTAGTGCAGGGGGTTCCCATGGCCACCCCCCACTGCTGTAAATATATCTTATCTTCAAACATGAAAGCATTGTTGGTTAATACTAATTCTAAAATTGCACATAATAAAGTCTCTTCGCTAGTTGTGAATTGGTGGCTACCATTTATGATGGATCTCAAGGCTTCAAGGCCAAAGGAGTTAGATATTGAAGTGAATAAGTTCTTCACATCTAGCGTAACTAAAATACATTCTTCAGTTGGACCATTAGTAAGGCTATCTAAAGAATCCAGTAGTTAGTATGTATCTTTTAGTATAGAACTGACTTCCGTAACTAAAGGTCTGAGTTTCTTTTCTAAATAAACAGAAAGTGTTTCAGTGACCCAACCATTGCCTACTACTATAGGTCTCATTGGTGGTGGCATTATATTCTTATGTATTTTAGGTAGGCCTTTAATGTAGGGTATTTTCGGCTTTTCTATGAAAAAATACAGATACAATTCATAGTCTATCTGCCTACACATTACAAAATTATAAAGCTCTTGGTGTACTGTATAAATAATTCTATCTAAGTCATCTTTATTAATCAATTTATAAGTTTCTACTTCACTCAGTAGATCTAGCATACTGTTGATATACATATCCGTGTTAAGTAGCACTATGCCACCTCCTTTGTCAGCTGATTTTATCATGAGATTACTAGCACGTTTCAGGGTGTAAATATCCTCCCATTCATTAGTGTACATATTGAAAAACATTGAAGTGTGCTTATAATCATAATAATGCTTATATAAATCACTTTCACAAGCTTTCATGTAACATTCTGCCACAGGTGGAGGCGCTGGCGTAAAAACGCTTTTTCTTTTAAAGTTAACAATGTCAGTGTTATTAGTCTCAATGTTCATTCTGTTCTTCTTGTTGAAGAACAATTTTAACGAAACAGTACGAATAAAAAGTCTTAAATCTATAAGCACCTCAGCAATGTTACTGACTTGTGCAGGTATATACGTAAGTCCTCGATTCAATAGATCCTTCTGAGATTCTGATAGCTCATAATTAGAAAGATTAACAATTAGGTCGCTCCATCCCTCATCCGATTTTTGCGGTCCTGTTGCTCGCCTGAGTATTTCCTCTTGGACCTTCCTCTGCTGTTCGACCTGCCTCTCAGTATACCTTGATTGTGTACTGGAAGCGGTAAAAAACGCTCAATGTTACTTTGAGCTATTTTGGGTTTTGCGCCCAAATTCTGCAATGTACAACGCTGTAAAGCCAACTGGTTTGGCGGCGGTGTGTTGTCCACTCCCTGTGTAGAGGAAATTGTAGTTCCTGTGTGTGACGTAAAGGCATTCTCAACCACAGCTGTTGTTCTTAAAGGGGGAATGCTCTGTTGCTCATGTGTATCAGTACTTATTGCTGAGTCCATGGTAGGGGACATTAAATTAGTATTTCTATTGTCTTGATACCTGGGCCAGACAAAAACTTGGCTATTCGTGAAATCATAATAATCTCTTTGTAACTTGCGCAATTTTATCTGTTGTAACCTCTCACCATAGGAGGATGTCTGATGTAGTACATTATCTAGCCGATGTTCAAACATGTCCCCTTTAAATTTAAGGATAATGTCATTGTACAGGGTTTCCACCTTGCTGTTTAGTTCATTCTCTAACGGAGTGAAATACTCTATCAGTAACTTCATGTAATTATAGCTCAGGTCTAAATTTAGTTGTTGCCACCTTTTTAATAAATCGGGGTGGCTGTTGCCATATGATGGCATACAGAGGACTCTCATTCCTCCTGGCACTAGTTTAAAATGTAGACAGGCTTCTAAGTGCCGCCTCTGCCATACAAATCTCTGTAGCTTATACAAGGTGTTTTCAAGGTCTTTAAGTGCCACATTGAAGTCATGTATATTCTCAGTATTAGTATTGGTATTCGGAATACCTGTCGCTGAAAGTTCCATGGCTAAAAAAGGATTATCTTTGTTCTCCATGAGGAGATTCCATCTCTTCTTCGGGTCTGGTCTCTCCGGTACATAATCAAGCTCAACTGCAGTAATGTCCATCATGTGGAAACAGCAAAACAAAGCCCAACAGCACAAATGAAGAAAAACACAGTAACGCTGTTTCCTGAAGGTCTGTTCCAAAAAACGAAATGCAGAGTAAAGTGTAGACACACTGGAAACGGACCACCACAATAAATGGAAAAGTTTAATGACCAAGGACAAGCGCTTTCACGTACATAAAGCACGCTTCTTCAGATCCATAAAAAATACATTTACAGATGTTGTATATATACTAAAGCTTCTCAATAATAAAACAATCAAACAATCAATTAGTTAATTAATTAACTAACTAAACTATGACCAAACCAAATATGACTTGGTCATTGTCCATGCTGGTGTGAATGACCTGAGACGTACCTCCCTGGACTACATGAAAAGAGACATATAGGAGCTCTCTGAGCATGTAGCTCAGGCTGGTATTACCCTGACCTTGAGTAGCATCTTACCCACACCAAGAATGACGCCACAATATGAAGACAAGATGATCAATTTCAACAATTGGCTTAAGTATTGATGTCATTCAAAGGGGATCCAATGCCTGTCAGCCTGGGATGACATGCTCGACAAGCCACGATGCTTCGCTAGGGACGGCTTGCACCTGTCACCCCTAGGCTTTCAGATATTGGCAAAGGCTCTTGCTTCCCCCATAGTGCCTTTTTTAGGCAAGGCTCAAAAGACAAACCCACCTCCATAGGTATCTCAAGGGATAAGAAACTAAGAGTAATGCTACTCAACGCCAGAAGTCTAAACCTCAAGATGCATGCACTCGAAACTCTCCTTAGCATGGAGAACATCGATATCTGTGCAGTAACAGAAACCTGGTTCAAGGCTCCCGAGAGCACCCCAGCACTACCAGGTTATACCGCATACCATGCTTTTCGGCCTAAAAACTTGGACTGAACCACAAAAGGAGGGGGAGTATCAATATTCGTCAAAGATACCCACACCTCCAGGTTGGTGGCACAGCATGAAGCATCAGAGACTATCCATGTGCAACTAACAGTGGGTAAAACTGCCTTCCAGTTTATAGCCTGCTACAGACCACCCTCCCAAACCCAGGAACCCCACTCGGCCTTCCTGAGAACACTGAAAAATATGAAGATCTCTCCAAACACCATTATATTGGGTGACTTCAACTACCCAAACATAGACTGGGAGCATTACTCTAGCTCCAACACCCTAGCCCAAAGGTTTCTAGAATTTATAAACTCAAATGCTATGGAACAACATGTTACCACTCCCACAAGAGGGGAAAGCATACTGGACCTGATCATCACCAACATGGGGACTCTATCCTCCAGACCAGAAGTGTATCCCTCACTGGTAAGATCAGACCATAAACTAATCTCACTGGATATTCACATCCCGACCCCACCCCCTGCCCAGAAAATCAGAGTGAAAAACTTCTCTAAAGCAAATTTCACACTCCTCAAAACTGAGGTGGAATCCTTCAAAGCCCCCGAGCCTGTGGAAAATACGGCCCAGACCGCAGAATTCTTTATAAATGCATTCTATGAACACCTTCAGGAATGCATGGATCATGCAATCCCAAATAAAACCAAGACCCAATCCTCCAAAGGCAAGACGTCCTGTCTGGTGGACCCCAGCCATAAACAAACTATACAATAGAAGGAGGAAGCTACTACATGATAGAGCAAAATCCCAAAAAGGGAAGGCATCTCTGATCAGTATTAGCAAAAAACTACGGGCACTCATAAAATCGTCTAAGGCCAGCTTCGATAGAAAAATTGCACAGGACACTAAGGATAATCACAAGGCTTTCTTTAGTTATGTTAGGAACCTGGGTGGGAATTCCCAGATATGCTCAGAATTAGTCCAAAATGAAGAAAAATACATTGAACCCACAGACATTGCCAACATCCTAGCTGACAGGTTCAGCGCAAACTTCTCCCCCCTCTCCCCACCAAAAGGGCAAATATCTATCCCAGCAGAGTGCTGCCCCCCTGACATCTCAGATGCTCAGGTAAGAGCCACCCTCTCCAAAGCAAAAAAACACAGCATCAGTGGGACCAGATGGTGTCCCGGGCTGCGTCCTACATAAACTCCAAGAAGAACTAAACCCAAACATAAAACTACTGTTCAATCTCAGCCTTACTACAGGATATGTACCCAAAGAGTGGTGTACAGCAACAGTGGTCTCTCTCCACAAAGGTGGTGCCTCAACGGATCCTGGAAACTATCGCCCCCAAGCCTGACTAGCTTGGTCTGCAAAGCTATGGAAAGGATCATCATGGACCTCATAAATAAAGATATTGGGGACCTGCAGACACTGGATCCTACCCAGTTCGGCTTTGTTAAGGGCAGATCCTACCTCTTAAACCTGGTCAATTTCTTTGAAACAGTCACCAAGGCCATTGACGAGGGGAAGGTGGTCCACACAGCCTACCTGGACCTCGCAGAAGCCTTCGATACAATACCCCCCTCGGGCATTATAGATAAGCTCACCAGCTTAAATATAAACCCCTATGTCACCAGATGGGTTGCGAACTGGCTCAAGGACAAAACCCACATGGTTAGAATTGCTGGAGCCATGTCAGACTCCAAACCAGTTACAAGTGGCATCCCACAAGGCTCAGTCCTGGGACCTCTCTTGTTCGGTATATATTTCTCGAAGGTACAGGCCAACATGGAAGGACTGTGGCTGACCAAGTTTGCAGATGACTGCAAACAGGGTGCCGTAATCGACTCTCCAGCCGACACAAGCATCCTCCAAAAGGGCCTCATAGAAACAGACAACTAGTGCCAGAGCCATGGCCTCAAGCTAAACGCCAAAAAGTGTATAGTCATCCCCTTTGGCAAAAACAAAGTGCCCACAAATTACCACATAGGTGGTAATCCATTAAGTACAGAAGAAGTAATTAGGGACCTGGGGACCCAAGTTGATAGCAGTCTCTCATTTGACAACCACGTGGCCAAAGTGGTTAGAAAAACATTTTATATAGCCCACCTAATCATGAAGGGATTCACATCTAGATCAGGGGAGGTCATCGTGCCTCTTTACTCATTCCTCATCAGGCCCATAATTGAGTACAATGCCCCTTTTGGGATGTACCTTACCAGACACCTGCAGCAGCTGGAAAGACCCCAAAAGTACCTCATCAAGAGGATCAAAGGGCTCAAATAGATGCCATATGCTGCCTGGTTAAAGAAACACCAGCTCTACTCAATGGCATACCACCTGCTCAGAGGCGATCTGTGCCTGACGTATAAAGCCATGTCCAACCCGGAATTAATGGGCATGCTGCACCTCAGAAAATCCAAATTCCATCGAGCTACATGCTCGAGAGACTTGAACCTCAGCACTGAAATAAATAGGAGATGCTGGAGGGACAGATTCATAACCCAGAGGCTCCCTCACTCTGGAATAAAATCCCAGTCCAGGTTAGGCAGAGTCCCTCATTGACTCTCTTCAAGAGGAATCTTGATGAGTGGATGGGAGATCGTAGGTTTACCCCGGGTATCACTTCTGTGTCACTGTTAGACAGAGGCACAGTATACTAACCTCGAAAAAGGGCATAGCAAAATTAATTTAAAATGGGTGGCAAAAGCCAAACACACTCTGGCTAGGCTTATAAATCCCCTAGGGCAGATAGCCTAGTATGAACCTATGAACCTATGAACATGCATGTATATGCATGCGCAGACATACACACCTGTGTAATTAGTCTTTCTTTCCAAGATCACATAGTACATCTAGGTCATGGCTTGTTCTGAGGAGTGATAAGCTATCGGTTTGGTCACCCACCTTTATATGAGATAGGGGGCTAATGAAGGAGAATGCATAGTCTAAATCTTCATTCTTTGTTACAGTGAAATACTATGTATTAAGATAACAAATAGGCTTAGGTGGCCGAATACAACATGTGCTGGTAATGTGTTTATAATTTTCAGAAGAAATTAAAATATGCCAGTCTAAGTCTGTAAAAGGGGCTAGGGGACTGTGAATGCACTACTCAGATTTTTACCATGCTTTGCTTGACAAGGCATTTTTTTTAAACTTTTTCAGAAATAATGTTTAGCCTGTCATGAATGTCAGCTGGCAAATATGAAGAGACACCCTCCTTTGCCTAGAAAAAAAGTAAATAATGCTGTCATTTTTTAGTGAAGTGCAGAAGTTTGGGAAAAAGTCATCAGTGTATTTTAGAGATTGAACACAACACTTTGTACTACCCTGTGGTCACTTATGGCCATACTGTACACCTTTGGTCAGAAAGGTAGCATGGAGCAGTTAAATATTTGTGGTTACATAGCACTAAAGTCAGAGGTACCTGACCAGGGAAAGTACAGTTATGGGTAGGAATACTTGCCATAGCAGTCAATATTCTAGGAACTGTCACTGTATAATTAAAGCTACCCTCCCTCCTTCCCCCTGAAAAGGGTACAGATATTTTCTTTTTCTTATAATTCTTCAGTTTGTTTATTTCATGTCATTTAAAGTTGCCAGCATTAGGTGTATCTAACTGTGGAAAAGACACAAAGGAGGAATGTAACTCTGATACTGAAATGGTGGTAGAAGAACTCTAAGTGAGAAAGTTAGAGAAGCAGTGAGTAGTGTGTCAAGAAAACTTGATGAAAGTTCAAGAAAGACAACAGTAACATTGGGAACATGACTGAGGGAATTTCTGCTTGATGATTAGGTATTACTTTCACTGCCAACCAGTCTGAACAACCTTCTAACTAAACTTAAAGGCTGTTATAATACAATCTAGGGTCACTTAATTCTGCAGTCTGTCAGACAGGTAGGAGTTTCAGCTTGGTAAATGTTAGGCATATATATATATATATATATATATATATATATATATATATATATATATATATATATATATATATATAT
This sequence comes from Protopterus annectens, assembly GCF_019279795.1. NCBI lineage: Eukaryota > Metazoa > Chordata > Ceratodontiformes > Protopteridae > Protopterus > Protopterus annectens. The sequence goes on from NC_056743.1 coordinate 120,745,031, forward strand.
AGCAACAAGTACTGTGTGTATGTGTATAATACATTTCAGTTATGTGTAATAATATGTTTAGCCACAACATGGCAGTGTTTTCTGGTGGGCACGTACGAAGGCTGTGCATCAGGGCTGGTAACTCGGCACGTAAAAATCAACTACCAATCATTAGCGGACCGGAGTTCCGCTGTGGCTGCAAGACACAACAACAACAACGTACGGTAATATCTTTGATGTAATTTCCTGTTCCTTGTGCAGTGTGTTTCATGACATTACAAAGAAGTAATAAATGTACCTCGGTTTAAACTGCAATCTATATAAGAATCTGTTTGTTGTGCTCAACATGTTATGGGCCCAGCCACCTAGACACTGTGTCACCCAGATAAAACCAGCTACAGCAAATGTGTAAGATACAGAAACAGATAAAGTAAGGAGAAAAACAGTCAAGATGGCTTCTGACATTGTTTCAGCAAAGCTTTCAGTAGCAAATCTGACGAACCAGAACTACCAGTCTTGGAAATTCAAGATGAGGATGCTTCTAATAAGAGAAGGTATGTGGAAATATGTAAATGAAGTCAGACTGGTAGAACCCACAGATGGGTGGATAGAAAAGGATCAAAAAGCTCAGAGCATGATCTCCCTTTACATAGACGATGATGAAATTCTACATATATGCAACTATGAAGCTACAGAAATGGGGGAGGAACTGCAAAAGGTACATGAAAGAGTTAATCTCAGCAATAAACTCTATTTAATTAGAAAGCTAAGCTGATGAAAGACCAGGCTAAGCAGGATTATAAAAAGCATACCTTAGAAATGGTTGAAAGTCTAAGAGGTATTTGGGAGGATATAAAAGAATTTCACATTGCAGCACTTGTACTTAATGGTCTACATGAAAGTTATGAGACACTTGTTACAGCACTTGATGCACGTCCAGATGATGAACTGACATTAAAGTATGTTAAAGGCAAGCTTGTGGATGAATACATGCACAAGACAGAAAGTATAAACAGTGAAAGTATGTCCAGTACCGAGGCTGCTTTAAAGATGAAAAACAGTAATACGCAGCTAGAAACATGTAAATGCTTTGTATGTAAAAAATAAATAAATAAATAACTGGACACTTAAAGGTAGATTGTAGAATCTGGAAAGCTAGAATGCAAAGACAAGTTAAATCACAACAAGATAAGTATGTCAAGGAAGAAGCAGATGTAATTTCAGACACTGAGTATCATTTGAGTACAAATGTGGTGCCTCATCTGTGTGGGCATGGTGTGTTGACTCAGGAGCTACAAGTCACATGACCAATGATAGAAATTTCTTCACTTAACTCGATCAAAGCAAAACAGAAAAAAATCACCACAGCTAATGGGCAGGTAATAAAATCAGAAGGAATCGGAGATGGTTTTATTTACTGTCCTGTCTCTCAGAATATCAGAAGAAAAATACACATGAGAAATGTTCTGTATGTGCTTGATCTCAAAAGTAAGCTATTGTCAGTTCTGCTAGATGAAGAATTCATGCAAAGCAAAGCTGATCCATGCATATACTCGAAACGTACAGATGCTAAATGGATGTATCTGTTAGTCTATGTAGATGACTTCATTATTGCTTACAACAGGAATCACGGAACTGCAAAGTTAATAACAGTATTCAGTCAGCACTTTGAGACTAAAGATCTTTGTCAGGTGTGTGATGTGAGATACTGCCAGCTATGCCAATAGAAGTAGGCCAGTAAAATGTACCAACAGTGTGCCCCGCTGGACAGAAAAGAAATACCCCTGTATGTCAGACTGTATTGTAACTGTTGAAATAAATATACTGAAACATAAGATACTGGAAAAGAAGAGGTTAATCTCAATCCAGCTAACTTTGAGAATAGTATGAAATTAAATTATCTAGTTTAAGCCATAAAGACTGTATCTTTCAATTCTGATTGCAGCCAGAGACAAAATCTCTGTGAAAACTAGGACTCCTACTGTATTGTACTTAGGGATGAACTAATTGCTATCATGGAAGAGTGGAAGCTTTGAAATGGTTTTATAGCTTCCAGATGCTATAACACATCTCAGCAAAGCTATATCTGTGTGTATGGTAATACATATGTGCTAAATTTTGATTCATTTTGTAGCAAAGGGCGTAGTGTGGGAACCCAGATAACCAGATATATGGGTTTGTCATTCTGTAATCCAGCACTGAAATGATGTTTTGATACTAGAAGAGAAAAAAGTTTCAGGGTAGTCTGTTTTTGAAACCTAACAAAGAAGGACCACTCACCTACTTCATTTTGCCTTGGTCTAGTAAATGAACTAGGGAACAGTAATTCTTTAGATCAGTCAGGAAAAAATAGTGAGATTAGTTAAGTTTTGTTTTGTCTGTATCTGTGTGAACCTTTCCATCGGTGTTGCTTTTAGTATTTCCTGTGATTGAAACTCTGGTGTTTATTGCAAATAGATATTTAGTATTTTCATGTTCTTCTATTATTTATTATTATTAAATATATTTAAACTTTTCATTGTGGCTGGTATTTTACAGAATATTTTAACCATTGAGAGTACTTATATTTATTTGGGGACTGTTGCTGCTCCTGAAAGCCTTGCTGCACTGGTCAAACACTGCCATTTGTATTAGTATTAATTTTACTCAGTGTAATTGGGTACCCTTGTAAGAGCCTTACAGTAGCTGGCTATGGAATATTCTAGTGGCAGTACCTATCTTATAGTCTGGGCAGAGAGGCATAGCTGGATCTGTGCCAGCCTTACCTAGGGGTGTGTGTGTGTGTGTGTGTGTGTGTGTGTGTGTGTGTGTGTGTGTGTGTGTGTGTGTGTGTGTGTGTGTGAAAATCAAATCTCAATGAGGGTGTGTCAGCTACTTGGACCAGGGACATAGAGCACTGGTTTCACAGAGAGGGTGGTGGAGGACTTGGCTTGGAGAACTTGGCTGAGGACTCAACTCTACAACCATGTCAGTAGGAAGTCCTACTGAGGGCCTGGAGAGAGAGAGGGAAACCCAGCCCCCAGACTGTGTGTCTTCCCTGTGTGCTCTTAATGGAAATTGTGCTTGGTGTAGAGAGCTTTATCTGGACATACCGTGTGTATCTATTTTTCTTCCAAGTGAACGGCCCCTCACTTGTGTCCTTGTTCACTGGCACAGAACAGGAATGTCACAAGGTGACATACTACCTAGGAATTAACATACGGTTTGAGGAGGATGGCAGTTTTCTGTTGAACCGCAGTGTAAAAATTGATTCAGTTCTTCAACAATTCAACAAGGCTGAGGCTAAAGGAGTAAGCATGCCCATGGACATAGCTTATCCAAAGTTGGGAGGAGAGGAAGATATTCCACCATTTAATGAGCAGTACAGACAAGCAGTGGGGGCACTTATGTACATTGCAACCAGTGAACGTCCAGACATTGTAGCAGCCACGTCACTTCTCTGCAGGCATGTAAGTAAACCACGTCAAACAGAATAGAATTTAATAAAAAAAAGTTATGAGGTGTCTCAAAGACACCAAAGGCTTGAGTTTAGAGTTGTCAGCAAATTGGTGACTTAAACCTCACAGGATATGAGGACTCTGATTGAGCAGATGACCTCAACACATGTTAATTTGCAAGTGATCACATGCTCAAATTAGGAAACAGTCCTATTTCCTGGTCTGGCAAGAAACACATCTCAGTGGCGGTGTCTTCTACAGAAGCTGAATACATTTCTGCTGCCTATGCCAGTCAAGAAGCCATCTGGTTGCGGCAGTTACTCGAAGATCTTGGAGAAACAGTGTCGCAGCCTATGGTCTTATATGAAGACAATCAGGGATACATTAAGCTTGCAACCAATGAGAAGATCAATGCAAGAACCAAGTATACTGATGTCTGACACCATTATATTCATGACTTGGTTGAACAAAAAGTGATTGTGCTTTCATTTTGTGACACTGATAAAATGATTGCTGATGCTATGACAAAGCCACTCACAGTAAACAAGTTTGTAAATTTTAGATCACAAATGGAGTTGACTTTAGTAGTAGTTGTGGTGGGGTGTTAGACATGTGTATATCAACAACTACTGTGTGTCTGTATAACATATTTCATTTATGTGTAATATATGCTTATCCACAATATTGCAGTGTTTTCTGGTGGATGCATAATAATATGCTTGATGTAATTTCCTGTTCCTCATGCATTGTGTTTCATGACATTAAACAGAAATAATAAATGTACCTCAGTTTAGACTGCAATCAGACCATAAACATCACTTTGCTGTACCCAGACATTTTCCTAACATTAAAACCATGGAACTAGCCCTGTTCCACACTGGGATAAAACTCTACATTGCAGATAACATGGGATCAAGAAGTGACATGGGCACTAAAGGAGCAGGCTGGAAAGATGGGAGTGACCATGTGTTGCCAGCTCACATATCCTCTGTCATAAGCATGACTACCACTAACGGAACTTTGAGTCCCAGCTTACCGCAAGAACGGCCTAGACATGCACCTGCCATGCTGAGTGACGAGCAGCAGACAGACTTTATCTTTTGCACAGAAGCATGCAGGAGCCATTATTCTGGCATTGTGAGATTCCATGGATGTCAGGTTGTCATGGGGAGGCATTAAGAATCCTTAGATACACTGTATCATGGATGACTTAAAAATCCAGGGAGAAGGGTCAGCTAAGTATCTCTCTGTCTGGGGACAATTTAGTATTCACTATGAAATGTCATTAGGGGAGAGTGAAACAAGATGCACACAGCACTATGATGATTAAATCATTCCACATAGGTAAAGTATCTGAATGATACTGCCCACTAATGAGCTCTCACCTCTGACTCTATTCCCTGAGATACTGATGTAATAGAGGAAGAAAATGGGCTGAAAACCTTTTGGGGGAGGCTGATAGTGGACAAACGTGGAGGTGGAAAAAGCACCTAAAACTTTGAAACAGCATGAAAGTCTGCTACTTTCTTCTTAAATAAGTATAGTTGCTCCAGACAATCTACTGGCCATTAGCCATCTGTGATGCAAGTATCCATAGGAAATAACTTGTCTCCCACTCAGAAAGAACAACTGGAGAAATTCATATTTCAGGTTTCTGGATAATTTTCCTTTCACTAAGTCCCCTCTCTTAAGAACTTTTCTTTCTACATACAGAAAGAGATCATGGGAAGAAAGCTCAGCAGTTGTACAAGGTATGATTAGAGTAGAGTTCGCAGATATTCTTAACCAAGTGGAGTTAACAGATTCAATACTGAATTCTGCATCAGTGACTTATCAAATTTCAGTGACTAGTGTATGTTTTTGAAAAATGATTAAAATATGTATGATACATTTGCAACAGTGACAAATCTTCCAAGGAGACAAGGAAACACACTATTAATTCCAGAGATATAAAAAAATCTGCTGTTCCTTTCAGTTACACAGTTTCTACTGTGAGGCATCCATGAAACTTCAGAATCAGTAAGCGATTGAAGATTGAGACCCATTTGTGCAAGTCCAGTTATGAGGAGACTGAACTGCCCAAAATCCATATTTACATATACCAAGTACAAGACTGACATATCTTGGAATATTCTCTTTTACTTCAAGGTATGGCACTCATATATGTTTGTGGTGTGTGTGTGTGTGTGTGTGTGTGTGTGTGTGTGTGTGTGTGTGTGTGTGTGTGTGTGTGTACACATATATATATATATATATATATATATATATATATATATATATATATATATATATATATATATATATATATATCCTGGGCTTCAGGATTTTGAAATTCGCACTTCTGGGGTTTCTATATATATATATATATATATATATATATATATATATATATATATATATATATGTATATATATATATCCTGGGCTTCAGGATTTTGAAATTCGCACTTCTGGGGTTTCGGAGTTTTGAGCTTTCGGCTTTATAATCTCAGGATTCTGAAATTCGATATTTCAGAATTCTGAGATTATAAAGTGTTCCTATATACATATATATATATATATATATATATATATATATATATTTGGTCGAATTTCATTTGGTCGAAAATGATTTCAGGCTGCCCACTTCACATGCATGTTTATCCTTTAAAAGTACATTAAAACATATAACATAAGTAAAAATGTGTTGCAATGTATATAATAGTGCATAAACTGCAATTATGTGGGGGGCTACTCCTCCCACACCCCCCAGTGTTGGGGGCTGTGCCCCCCACACCCCCTAACTTTATATTCTAACTCCAGGGTCACACTGCAGTGGGGCAGGGGCTTAATACCATTTTCGACCAAATGTAATTCGACCAAATGTGCTTTCAGACAAATGAGGTTTCAGTAAAGTGGGCTGCCTGCAATAATTTCTGACCAAATGAAATTCGACTAAAAGCAGTAGACCCATATATATATATATATATATATAGAGAGAGAGAGAGAGAGAGTCTATATTATATATTCGAACTTTCAAAACTTCGAATCCCATATATTCGACAACATATGATCGAAATCTAAAAGTTCGAATATATAATAAAACAAAAAAAAAATTAATGGTGCAGGCAGGGGGGCAAGCTCTTCTGCAGCCCCCCACACCCCACCCTACATAAATAAACCAACTCCAAGATCGCACTTCAGAGCAGAAAAGGGAAATTCTCCCATTCTTCACCGAACTGCGCCGTTACGTTTAACCTTCAAACTCTTGAAATGTCGATCATATAGTGTCGACCATACAACATTCGACATTTTAAGCATTCGGAGTTCTAATAGGAACCCTCTATATATATATATATATATATATATATATATATATATATATATATATAGATATATATGGATCTACCTGACAATACTGACGCACTACAACACCGACAACGAAATCACTGACACCACATAACCGAAAGTTCACAAACATGAAACCTCACATGCCCCACACACCACAATCCCGACAATCAACAAACAAAACAAATCCCCTGTCCAAAAAGCACACACACAACACAAGCACACCAAAATCCTTACAAACCCACACTAAACCTTACATACACAACTATCTACAACCTTAACCCAAACCCTAACCCTAAGGTCCGTCACTATCGCACACTCACCTAACCCGCGCCCTAACCCTAACTCACTTAACCCGCCCCAACCCTAAAGACTCACTATCGCACACTCACCTAACCCGCACCATAACCCTAACTCACTTAACCTGCCCCTAACCCTAAAGACTGTCACTATTGCACACTCACCTAACCCGCTAACTCACTTAACCCACCCCTGTCCCTAGAGTCTGTCAATATCGCACACTTACCTTACTCGCACCCTAACCCTAACGTCCGTCACTACCGCATACTTACACAGCCTTTTCACATGTCGGTGTTCTCAGCATCAGGGTTTTCATCCATCGGTCATCTCACTTTTCGATCTTCTGGTGTCAGTGTTCTTATCGTCGGCATTGTCAACTTTCGGCGTTGTCAGGTAGACCCATATATATATATATATATATATATATATATATATATATTTATATATATATATATATATATATATATATATATATATATATATATACACACACACACACACACACACACACACACACACACACACACACACACACACACACACACACACACACACACTGTATAGGCCCACACACACACACACACACACACACACACACACACACACACACACACACACACACACACTGTATAGACACACACACACACACACACACACACACATATATATATATATATATATATGTGTGTGTATACACACACACACACACACACACACACACACACACACACACACACACACACACACACACACACACACACACACACACGTTGCAGGGGTGGGGGGGTTTGCCCCCTGCAAAAAATAAGTTTAAAGGAGAAAAGGGATTTTTGATATTCACTCTTCTCCTGGATTTATGGTCTTTTTTTATGTTTCGCTTGCCACTGACCACATAATCACATGCAAAGGAGTATCATGAGGGATACTGTAAGTACAAATGATGAAAGCAAACATGGCCACACACTTCAGAAATGTACAAAATGTGTGATGTGAATCATTGTGATCAGCTTTTCTGTACACCAGCATTTGTCAGTAAGCAGGTGTATCACCTGTGCTAAGATGCTTGGAAAAGCATGTATTTAAGTCAGCTGGTATGTGTTAGGAGCCACTTTGGAAGCCAATGTCTTTTATGCTGTACATCACTGCCCACTGCATCACAGAAAGGTCTGTCAGGTGTTGACATACTATCACCTCTGTGACTGAGACATAGTTGACCTCTGTACTGTTGAAGGTGGTTGACTGGTGATATCCTCACATGTAATCAAAGGAAATCAATGAAATGCCAGTCAAAGTATGCACAAACATACCTGTTTATGCAGAGTGTGTCTGGTGGAGGTGTGATGTCCCTGGGTGGCAGAAATGTGGTATGATAAGTGTGAGTATACTGTGCAGAGCTGCTATGCAATGTCTGCTTGCAGTGGCATGTCACATAATTCACATTGTGCATCCCTCACAAGACGCATACAGTTGTAACCTGAGCTTCAGGTGCTCACAGTTGCAGCCCTAATGTTCTTAAGTCACAATAGTGCACATTTTCATGTGTGACAAGACGAGGCTGATGTACTATCAATGTCCCACTTTACTGGTATTTGCCATTACTCACCTCTGACATTCACAAAAGGCACTCTAGCAATCATGACCAGCCCAGCTCCCATATTCAACCACGAGCTCTGATTAGTTCCTGTCACTTTTTCCACTGAGGATTATAAGGACCTACTCAGTCTCTGTCAGCTGGTGAAATCCTGTGGGATTAGTCTTATCTACATTTATGACTTGTACTCTGTTCTTTGCATCCCTGCATTGCACCTGCACAATTTTCTGGGTTTGTCCACCTACAGCATTTATTTACTTCACCATTTCCTGTCAAATTTTGTCCCTGAAGACTCTGGCTAACTTATCCTTCTCCAAGATTCTCCTACCATGGGTGTTTAGGAGTATTGTGCCTGCAACACAATATTAGTCCCTATGGATTAACTTTTTCTCTGGACTGCCATTTTTTAGTACCATGATGGCTCCAGTACACCTGTAGGAACATACCTAGGACAGTGTGTGTCAGCAGGACCTTCTCTGTTGGACAACAACAACCATATCAGTGCCCGAACTACCCCTATGGTGGGTACTGCTTTGCGCATTGTGTTGACATAACAACTATGACACTGTGATGGACTGTGTTAAGTGTGAGCATGTGATCCCCATTAACTGCCCCTCACAAGACCAACATCCCCTTCCAAGTCACTCCGCAGCATAGCGTCATTGTGTCCATGGATCCCCAACCCCAATAGGTATATAAGCTCTCCTGCTTGTTTCCCATGATTTGCACAGTTGTTCCCCCAAAGAGGTACAACGTGTAGTGCTTATTCACTGAGGTATGGATGGATACCACCCACCATGGGAACAGCAGATATTCTGTCTGTTCCTCTGTCCCCTTGGTTGTTGGAGGGCCTTTCTCTAGTATTGCAAGATATCCTACCTGTTTTCTGTGCCCTTACTGTTGGGCCATCCCCATCCCCAACACACAGTCTGTTAAATCACTGACAAGACCATTGCAGTTTTAATACACAGCAAGATCTGTGGTGTGACAACTGTGTGTGTGGCAGCTATGCAACCTGGAGCTCTTCCTGCAAAGTGGTGCACATTGCCATTGCTCCTATCTGCTGTCACTTTCCCTATATGTTTTTTTCTTCCATATCATCTGTGTGATGTAGTCTGTCACTCTATAGCATTTGTAGTGTAATCTCTTACAGTATGGTGACTGCATTGATTATCAACTCTAAAGTGGCTCAAAGCAGAGCAGTCTTGCTAATGAAGTGTTTTAGCATGATGTTCTCTGATTAGCGCCAGTAATGCAATGCATTATTGATCTTTTTCTGCACTATGAGACACGGACCACCTCTTTCATGTGCACTGAGACTTACTAAGTTGTGTGCTGCCATGTAGTCCAGGAATACTACTAAATATTTGCACCTTTCTAATGGACTTAGTCATGGTCATGCTCAGCGTTGTAGGTTATATAGGTTGTGGAAACACTTGTGGAGGCTTGCCAAGCAGCAGTAATACTCCTACCTGCTCTGCTGACCATTTACATCCCATTGCACATCACTGTGCAGCACTTGTAGTCCATGATGCATGGTTCTGTGCCTCAGCTGTCATTTTCATTTTTGGACTTCACCTGGCAAGTGAAGTTGGCCTCTGCAAGATGTAAGGGTGGCAGAGCTCCTGTATAGTGCAACAGACAGACTAAGATCCTTCTGCAGCTGTTGCACAAGCAGCACTGGGTGCATTTATTGGAGGACAATGTAGGTAGAAACGAAATGTCTGGCACTCACTTGCTAGGGTGGTAAATAATGGAACAAGCAACACCCCCTTTAGTGAGCAGTGCTGGCACCAATATAGTGATTTGAGAGGCACCACCATGACCCTCTCCACCAATGGAAAGAAGAAATTAAGGTGAAACAACTTACTTTTACCAGTAAGCATTCCATTTTTTGATGAGTCCTTGTACAGTAGGCCTTAAATGTAGTTATAGGATATTTCTGTTGTCATGGGTGTTCATTAATGTGTTTGTGTGTGTGTTTTGCAGCATAGGAGGAAGTTATGGAAAATAAACTTGCTTGCCAGCAGAGCTCTTGGTGGTTCATTTAGCACCTGTTGCCCATTTCCAGTGTAATATCTTATCCCCTCAGCAGTTAAGTGAGAAGCAAAAAAAAAAAACTACTTCAGCGTTTACTGTAGCAAGTAAGTTGGCATCAATTGGCTTCTTACAGCAGATCTATGCTCCTCAGTTCATCAAGCAAAAAGGAAATAAATATGCTTATGCTGATAATAAAATATAATTAAGAAAATGCAATTCTAGATTGCACCCTCTAGCACTTTGCTCCTGGAGCAATTGCCCCCTTTGCCCTACCCTTGCTAACCTACTGCTTGCCAAAGGAGGTAGAGTAGGCTAGGCTGTCCAGACAGCTGGGTAAGTGTACTATATTGCTTGCAGCAATAAATCAGTGCTTAACCTGCTTACCACACCACTAAACATATTTTCTTTCTGTTTTAAGACCTCACTATTGCATAGTTTGTCAGTGCATGTAAAACAGCTGCTGTTTGTAATGCATTTGCAACTGTTAATGTATTGCCAAAATTGCAATGTGTATGACAGCTGTAGTGATCCTGTACCACTGCATTTAGGCTTTCTTTTCATTTGGACCATTACACTGCTGTTCATTGTCTCTTGGGATTGCTGTTACCATTCCATAAGTCTTCAATGCCCTTGTAAGACTGCGATTTTACAATGCATGATAACTGTGCCACTGTCTCACTGTCCCAGTCATTCCTGAAATTGTAAGTGTATGACAGCTGTACTAACCCTTTGTATCACTGCAGAGAAGCTTTTTTCTTCTTTGACTTTTACAATATTGTTTAGCAGATCATTGCTAATTTTAGGTACGATATCTGTGCTACTGTCTTAAACAGCATAGTTGTCCCTGCATTTGTCATGGCATGTATAACCATTCTTTACACCCTGTTCTCTATACCAGTGAGCATTTTGTGTGTTTAGTTTAATAATTTCATCATTCCTTCATTGCTTCTTGATCACACATATCCTAGTTTCTGGAAATACAGTGTGCAGCTGTTCTACACACCTCCAACAGTCACACTGCCATTCACACCGCCAGTCCTATCATAGGTGTTCACTAGCCACTGATATGAGAATTGTGCTGCTGACTTTTTTTTCTCCGCTCAAGGGCTGTCTTAATAAAGTGCAATGCATCATGCCTGCTATTGCTCCTTATGTTCTGTTCTCTTTCTGTATCCTAATCTTCTTTAAATTGTTGCTGTGCCGTTTTTTTTTTTTCTCCATTTATTTTCTTTTTTTTTTTTTTTTTTTTTTTTTTTTGTGTGATGGGTCAGCTCTGTAGCAGACATTGGAGAAACAGCAACCACAGCACCAGTCCCCAATCCAGCTTCTCAGCAGAGTGATGAGGGTCATCCTCTAGAATGTGGCATGAATAACTTATCGGTGGTCTCCAATGCTGCTTCTCCAGTGGGTGATATGGGCTCCTCATCAGTAAGTGGGATAAAAAAGGTTTCCTGGGACTTTGTGAGGAAAGTACAGCCATTGGCCAGAACTTGGGTAGAACACTGGCTTGATATCTGTATTGATACCCTGTAGTGCATCCTCATGTGACTGGTAAAGTCCCATGGCCACCAGTAGTAGATCCCTCTCATGATTTTGGTAACTGCTGGGATGGCATGACAAGCTACAGTAATGCCACCTATTCTACCATCATGTGTTTCCCCTTCCTTATCTGTCACCCTCCCGTATACATTGTCCATTCCTCCATATCATTAGTTGTCCATCATCTGCTTGTCTGTCTAATGCTGCCCCCTTTCTATCAGCACCTCCCGTCAGTCTGTGTTATTTGTGTGTCTGCCCCTGCTGCCTTCTCTATACGATCCTTCCTACCCACAGTTTACCCATGCTTCTATCCCACTCTACCCTTTTTATTCATACAGAAATAAATAAATATAGGCACTTATCCCACAAAAAAGGAATTCCCTCCATCCTGACCTCCATAACACTCTTTGCATTCCTTTGGCTTGTATATGTTCCCCTGCTTGATCTTTCCCTTTCTGACTGCAATGTGACCCCATTTCCTTCCCATTTATAAAGTAAAACCAGCTGACACTTTGCCACATTGCCCTTGTGTGGGCTCCCACCTTTGCCTATTTAGTATATATGTGGCACTTTGATTTGCATGTGAATGTGTATTTTGTCAAGCACACAATCTGTATGATGATAGCCCTGGTTTGCATTTCCAACTTTAGTGTGATGGCTTGCACAATGACTACCATTTTCATGACTGCATAGCTTCATTATGGAACACTGTACCGATCATGTCCATGGAAAGTTGACACACATATTGAATCCCCTTCAGTCACTCCAATTTGAGTACACTATTTATGGCTGTATATTTGCAATTACCACCTTTCTTACTACCCCCATAATAGATTCAGTGTATACTTTATTTGCTCATATTTGTGTTTTATCTGCCGTTATTATGCATGTATTGTTTTTATTGGAAAAGTACCTTAATAAAGTTGAAACTAGCCATGCCTTCTCAAGGTCAGGGTTTGTTCTGTACTGACATCCAACTTCATGTCTTCAGGATTTAACAGGATGATTTTTCTTTGTCTTCGAAAAACATTTGGAAGCTACGGAAGGTTGGTTGTTTAAGATGAAAAGCATCCTCATCTGTACTCCACAAGGAAAACTGTTCCACTTGCACTGAAACTGTATCATAATGGAAAAGAAGATCATGTAGTGAAATGGGGTGAGAATGGCTTCTGCTTCTACCTGTAAGAGTGATATTTTATCCTAGTGCCAGGTAGTACCCATCTTAGGCAGCCACATGTGATGACAGATGACAATCCTCTCATCATCAGAGGGTATCTAATTCTTCTCTTTCACATATATATAACAGAAAGCACGAGTGCAGCGAAAGTAAGGTTAAAACAGCATAGTTTAATTTCCAGTGGGGGTACACAAACGGATGAGCGCTTTCACAATAAATGCTTCCTCAGATCCTTCTAGTGAACAAACTGCGCAATACAAACTACGAGGGAGTCTGGCAAGTTTACATTTGTTTTTTTGCGTTTACAATACCATGTCATGATGCTGCATTTAAAAGGACGTGCAAGTTTCTTCGAAAGTTGCTTTGTATATTTACTAAATTAGTTTGTTTTCAGTTTTTGCATATTGCAGCATTTTGAGGACCAAAATATAAGATCTATAGACAGATGAGCAGTTATTAATTGGTTAATAGGATCTATTATATAAAGAGCGGACTTCTGGGTTCACTAGAAGGATCTGAAGAAGCATTTATTGTGAAAGTGCTTATCCGTTTGTGTACACCCACTGGAAATTAAACTATGCTGTTTTAACCTTACTTTTGCTGCACTCGTGCTTTCTGTTATATTTACTTAACCTACTCTTCATGGAGTGACAGCGTTTACTTGTGGAACGTTAGATTTCATTCACTCTTTCACATATATGTTACAGCACCTGCAAGCCAGATTGACCAAGTGTGCCTTCAAACCAGGGGCAGACTTAACCATTAATGCCTTCACATAAAAGTGTGGGTTTCAGCAAGCGTGCATTTAACACAAAGGGGTGGACTTAATCAGGTGTGTCTACCCAAAGGAGGTGGAGTTAACCAAGTAAGCTTTTCCACAAATGGTTAGATTAAACCACGTAACCCTTCACAAAATAATGTAGAGTTTTTTATGAAATCTCATTTTACTGAATTTATTATAATAATTTGAAATAACAGCAATAAGTGGTGGAAACAGTATATGATGATCTTGAACAAACAACAAAACAGAGTATTCCTCACTTGTGCATATAAGGTATTTAACCACAGATATCTCATCTTTGAACAACAGGACTAGAAAACGTGATATGCAGGTTGAAGTATAAAAGAGAAATGATAATTGCAAAAGCAAAACTAAAATGCAAGCAGAACATGAACATTTAATACCTAGTACTAAATACTATGTAATCAGCAATTACATCAGTATCATTTATGAAAGGAAGATAAAAAGGAAACAGAATTAACCAAGTATTTTTTGCACAAAGGCTGGGCTTAACCAAGTGTATGCTTTCTCATAAAGTCGGTGGTGATTCACAATCTAAACTCTGTGATGGCAGATAATAAAAACTTTTCATGCATGTTACAATTGTAGGCAAGACACTAGTCCTGAGTGGAATACTTCCTTTACCTCGAATGATGCCTAGATGCAAAGAAAATAATTGGCTTCAATTATTGGTAAACAGCCAGTATCATTCCAGGGGGTCTGATATGTGTCAGCATGGGACAAGACACTTAAAAGTCCATGTTTAGGGTACTTCACTAAAGATAGCCTGTATCTTTTGTTTCAGGGCTGTTGCATATTGGATAAAGTCTTTGCCTCTGCCTTAGTGCATCTTTTAAGCAGAGTCCAGTTAATGATTCTAGGATAAGTAGCATATCAATCCCCAAATCAGATCACATTAAGGTGGCTTTCCTTATTGCCAGAAGTCTAAACAGTAGATTGTCTGACCTTGAGGAATTTGGAAAACATCCAAGTCCCTACAGTTACTGAGACTTAGTTTAACTATAAAGAGAATGTTCTCTTTATATTGGGGCTTTGCACTTTTCATGTTCACAGAACCGGCGACAATGCTGATGGAGTCTCCACATTTGTCAAGGAACATAACTAATGACATTAATGTAATATTAATATATATTATAATATTAATATTATTAACTAATAGTTAACATAATGTTAACTCCAGGCAGATCCCTTATGACCAACAAGTTGAACTCAATGAAATTCCAATCACTCTAGATAGGATTAATTATCAGCTAATAGCTTGCTGCAGAACATCTTCTTTGTGCCATGATGAGCACATACGAATCCTCAGCATTCTAAATGGTCCCCATGTAAGTAAATATTTTATTATTTTGGGTAACTTTAACTTTCTTTCATTAAAATGGGGTATCTATACCTGCAATGTAGACTATGTCCAAAAATTACTACACTTAATAAACAAAAATTCTCTTGAGCAGTTGATAAATAACCCTACTTGAAGGCACATGGTTATTGACCTGATTCATACTAATATGGCTGCCACTTACACTACTCCTCTGGTATGTTGATCTTCATGAATTCTGACCATAAACTTGTCACCCTTTTGTTTAATATTGCAATAGCCCTTACAGCAAACCCCACTTAATTTAATGACTACAGGAGTGGGATCCTCAACCTTTTCTGTGATGAAATATCAGAATTCTGTTATAACTACACACATCCCCTGACCTTGATAAAGCATCAAGCTTCATCAAGTAATTCTTCAAACATTTAAAAAATGCATAGAAGCAGCAGTCCCTACCACAAACACAAACCAACATGGTGGTCCACAGCTATAAATAAATTATACATAAACAAAGGAAAAAAATCCTCAAATCATTTAGTAGATCCCAAACCCCTCTTAGCAAGTATAATATCAAAACCAATATGAAAAAATATAAAGAACCCTATTTGGTCCCCCTAAAGGAGCACGTGAATATAAGCTGGCCTCTGAAGACAGATATAATTAAAAAAAAACCTTTGTTAGCTATCTTAGAAAACTAAGAAACAATATCCACCATTGTTCTGAACTTATTGAAAATAAAGTCTCTTATTCTCACATAATAGAAAATGTCACTGTCCTTGCAAACAAATTTAGTGCTAATTTTACCTGCAAGACTTGCAGTAAGAACCCTGAAATGTCTGAATCATTTAGTCCTCCAATTATCTCTTAAGATCATTTACTGAAAGTGCTAACCAAAACCAAAAATGCTTTTTCCACGTTACCTAAAAATATACCTATTTGCTTCATTAATAGTTTTTAACTTATCCTTGCAAACACACTTCTCAACTGCTTAACTTAAGTTTGGCTACTGGTGCTGCCCCTGATCAGTGACACTGCAGCGATGATGCCACTCCATAAAAGTGACTTTACTGCATTGATGATGCAACTCCATAAAGGTGGCCTTACAATCATCCACGGTGATTATAGACCTCTCAGCTTTACAAGCCTCATCTGCAAATACATGGAATGTATTACATCTGGCCTCACAAACTATGATATCAATAATCATATTAGGTTGGACACCCAATAGTTTGGCTTTATAAAAGGTACAGCCAGTCTACTCCGTCTGGTAAACTTCTTCAAAAGGGTTACAGAGGATGTAAATGGTGGCAATGCAGTACATACCTCTTTGCTTGATGCAGTGAATGTGTTTACATTATTCTTCTCAGAAGCAAAATGCTTTAAAAGTATAATCTGTATGATAATAGATAGCAAACTGGTTGAAAGAGAGAACCGACACAGTACAAACTACATGTGCCTCATCAGAAAGTATAAAAGAGACTAGCAGTTGCCTTCAGGACTCAGTGGTGGGACATTTTGTTTTTGGCATTTACTTCAGAGATCTCCAAGCAGAGAGCAAAGACATCTGGCTAACAGAGTTTGTGATACCCCAACAATATCCCATTAATCAAGGAGCCTCAATCCTCACAAGTCATACCTCTCAACTGTACAGATTTTTCACAGACAGTTGAGATTTTTGCATCATATTTTTGGTCCATTTTTCATAACATTGTAGTTTTCTGGCAAAGTAGTGGCAAATCACTAAAGATTGAAATTAGAAAATAATGACAGATACATGAGTTTCAGACTTTATACCCTTCAGAAAATTCATACTAATACAAAACCTGTTATTCTATCAACTTTCTAAGTTTGTAAGAGCAATATTTGAAAATTGTCCCTATTTTGGGCCTTTGCCACACTTTTATTTATGGCTTTATCCAGATTTCTTGCTCTAAGAGGTTGAGAGGTATGCTCACAACTGGCAACAGTAGAGGGCATACACATTGGGAGGATGACAAGTATACACACACAGTAAAGTGCAATTTCCCTTAAGAGCACAAAGAGACCACAGTCAGTCTGAGGCTGGTCCCACTGGCACAGCTGTAAAGCTGAGTCCTTAGCCAGGGTTCCAAGCCAAGTCCTCTGTCTAACCAGTGCTTTGTGTCCCTGCCCAAGTAGCTGATACACACACACTCTTGGAGATTTGTTTTACACACACACACACACACACACACACACACACACACACACACACACACACACACACACACACACACCTGGGAAAGGCTGGCACAGGTTTACTAGCTATACCCCCTTCTGCCTAGACTATAAGGTAGCTATCACTGCCACCAGAACCCATTATCAGCTGTTTTAAGGCCCTTAACAAAGGGTGTCCAATTCTACTGTGTAGCATTACTATTAATCCAAACGGTAGTCTGACCAAGAGCAAGGCTATTAGGAGTGACCTGCACAGTGGTACTAAATAAATCTGCAAGTACTTGCAGAGCTTAAATATGTCTCACAAATATCAGCCACAAAGATAGGCTCCTTGATTAATGGGATATTGTTGGGGTATCACAAACTCTGTTAGCCAGATGTCTTTGCTCTCTGCTTGGAGATCTCTGAAGTAAATGCCAAAAACAGGTCTAGGTAAAAGAAAGTATACTTGACTGGATACTAATAAATAGTCCACGGCAAAAGTATACAACAGGAACTCTCCCAGATGACCTCAGCGACCACTCCCTAACATATATCATAAGGCATAAAACAAGTTTAACTATCCCTACCCAAGTTAAATCATCCCGTAGCAAAAAATGTTTTGACCCCATTCTGTTTCAAAATGAACTTATGCAAGTTAATTGGTCAGCTCTTAAATCTCTCCCAATAGACGAAGCTGTTAGCTACTTCAATCATACCTTTCTGACAATCCTTGAACATCATGCTCCAATGCGTTCTATACGCATAAAATCAAAAACAGCCCAATGGCTCTCAAACAATACTAGGAAGCTAATCCTTAATAGGAACAAAGCCTGGGCTAAATGGCGTACCACAAAAACACAACTGACCACCTCACTTTCAGACAACAAAGAAATTTAACAAAAAGCCATCCTACAAGATAAAAGAACTTTTATAATCAGCTACAACAGTCATCCCTGCACCAACCACATAAATTTTGGACCGCTATTAACATGCTGTTATCCCTGGCAAAGTTGCCACTCCAAATCCAATTAATTCTAACCCCGACTGCCCATTACAAACAGCTAATGCCTTTAATAATTTCTTTACCTCTGCCATCCTAAAGCTAGCTAACCAACAAAGCCCTGATACTTCCAAACTATTAACTAAAAGCCCCACTCCCCCTCCATTTCACCTCAAACCCATACCCACCACTTATATATCATCCTTACTTCAAAAATTAAAACCTACGACCCCCTCTGCTGACAAATTACCAGCAGAATTCCTCCAAATTGGTGCAAAAGCTATAGGTTACCCCATCTCTATACTGATTAACAGGACCTTAAAAGAAAGTACAATTCCATCTATATGGAAAATCTCATATATCATCCCACTGTTCAAAGGAGGTGATTCTACTGAATACTCCAACTTCCGCCCCATAGCATTACTATCTCCACTTGCAAAAATAATGGAGAAATGCATCCACAAACAGTTACTAAATCACCTACTAAGCCACAACCTCCTAGCTAAGTGCCAACATGGCTTTCGCCCATTCCATAGTACTACTACAGCCTTACTATCCTTTATCGACTCTATTAACAAAAACCGCAACAATAATACTCCTTCCTCAGCCTTCTTCGTTGACCTGTCTAAAGCCTTTGACATGGTCAACCACCAACTTCTTCTCCATCGTCTCAAGTCCCTCTCTCTTGACAATCTAGCCTTAAATTGGTTCACATCTTATCTGGACAACCGAAAACAGGCAGTACTCTGGCATAACCATCTCTCTGATCTCCTCCCCACCTCTATAGGAGTCCCTCAGGGTTCTATCTTAGGCCCTCTACTATTCTCTATTTTTATAAATGACCTTCACCTAGCCACTCCCTATCAACTTGCATTCAATATGCAGATGATACAACCATCATTTCCTCAGCCCCAACACAGTCGGAACTTTATTCTCTCACACAAAACACCTTCACTACTATAGAGCAATGGTTCTCTAATCATTGTCTCCTCCTTAACCCAAAGAAAACCAAACTCCTGATTTTTACTCCCACTCACTTGTCTCCCTCCATTAATTTCACACTCACATCCAACAATGGCACCCTTATCTCTCCAGACCAAACCACCAAACTCCTGGGTATTACAATTGACAATCAACTAAAATTTGACACTCACATTAACTCTACAATAAAATTGACTAACAGAAAACTAGGTTCTCTCTATAGAATCAAATCTTTCCTTACTCCAGAAGCTAAAACTACAATAGCTAGAACCCACTTAATATCTACCCTATTATATGCCTCCCCTATTTATACTAATCTTTCTAAACATAATCTTAACAAACTAGCTACATCATATAACAACATTGCCAGATTTGCTACAGCCTCTCCATACAGGACTCATCATTGCTTCAATCTAAAAAATTAGGGTGGCTAGAATTACTCCACCAAATACAATTTAGTCAACTTACAATTGCCCATAAAGCCCTTTACCACCCTGACAACACTCCAATGCTCTCCATCCTCATAAAACCCTATAACAATCTAAAAAACCTTCGCTCCTCTAACAAAATATTGATTCAAACTTCTCTATCTAATAACACAGCAGGTGATTCCACATTTTCCAACTCGGTTGGTAAAATATGGAATCAACTACCTCAAGACCTCACAACTCAAACATCACTCCCAATATTTAAAACTAAACTAAAACTCTTCTTATCCAACCACTGGCTTTGCTCTTGCAATAACCCTGACTAAGCATTCTTACCTCCTTCTTTTTTTGATTCTTTACACCCATTCTTTTTCTTCTTATATCTAACACTCTAAATTATCCTCTATATAACTGTTTCTGTTATTCCATATGTAATAAAGGCATACATAAATATTTTTTTTCAACTTCCAATGTAGTTGTAATAGGGTAATTAAGTTCTTTATTTTTATCTTTCTTTGCTAAATCTCTTACTGTACTCGAATACTATTACATCCTGCCATAGGCTTAAAGTACATTGTTTTTTTTTTCTATTATTAATTTGTATGTTATTTGGTACATTTTGTTTATTTTTACCTAAGTAGTATTGTAGCGGAGCTTTTCTCCCCGGACCTCCACTGAAAATGGACATGTATCCAGTTGGACTAGCCCGGTAAACAAATGTAAAATAAATAAATAAATAAATAATAAATAATAAAAGAACAAGAAAATACTCAATAAATCATTGCAGTAATTTCAGAGTTCAAATTCACAGGAAATATTTAAAACAACATTGCAGGACATTCTTAAATAAATACAGAAACATCTAAACTAATCTTTACTATATTCCTAACTATATTCAAAATACTTTACTGTACCCTAGCTAACTTACTTACAGCAAGGCAAAACAGATATGGTGAGTGGATGGTTCCACCGGATGCTGCCAGGTCAAAAGATAAAATGCAAAATACACAAGTCACTTTCTCAGAGAGTTCTTAAATTAAAATCAGATATTACTGCTGGGATACTTGCAGCATGACATCATTTTTTGTCACCTGACTTTAGTACCCAGGCTCAAAAACAATCATTGCTAGAAACTGCTAGCATTTAGCATCTCTGTAATTATGTTAGATGTTTGCAACTGCTGGAAGACAATAAAACACAAAACAATGCAGAAAGCTCCCTAGTTTTAGACATCCTGTCTCCTTGCTGCACTGAAACTGAAAGAAAACATCTCTTTTATGGCGCAGTTATAAAACAATTTAATTTCAATTATTTTACTGAAGATTTGCAAGTTAACCTTTTATGCACCAGTTCCCACTATTAAAACATATACATTGACACAATTACAATAGTTTATATACATTTCTGTTCTTTTCCAGTAGGGTACACTGTGGATATATCTTTAAGCTCAGTACTGTATAAACCCTTTTCACATATACTTCTGTACCAGCAGTTTGATTTACACATAACATACAGTTCTAATACATTTGTAACACAAGCATATGAATCATGTTGATAGTCACAAATGACATCTAATTATTTACAAAATTCCAGATAGCTGGGCTGGCAGTGTCTCCTTCTGTCACACTTCTGTATAAATCATATTAATATTCACAAATGCCACATAATTATTTACAAAATCCCAGTGAGCCGGGCTGGCAATATTCCTTTTGTGGCAATGTTAAGTCACCGCAAACTCTCCAAAATGAGCTCTTCCTAGTTAACTCTTGGTGTACTAAAAATGGATTTAAACTAAATGAAGAAAAGTGCAGTATTTTCACTTTTGAAAGATAATCCCTCCACTTATCATATTGTATAGACAGCACACCGCTACAGATGCAAATGTTGTTAGGGACCTGGAAGCTTGGCTTGATAACGCCGTTTCTTTTGACCATAAGAAAATCTTTTAATTTAACTCAGCTAATTACCAAAGGAATATCATCAAAGTCTAAA
Source organism: Protopterus annectens (assembly GCF_019279795.1). Taxonomy (NCBI): domain Eukaryota; kingdom Metazoa; phylum Chordata; order Ceratodontiformes; family Protopteridae; genus Protopterus; species Protopterus annectens. The sequence continues at coordinate 120,767,122 of NC_056743.1, forward strand.
GACGTAATCACTGCCTTATGCCCAGCAATGATCAGACCAGTTACTGAGCAGAATGCCAGATTCTCACTAAGTATTCGGTGTCAGACTTTTGAGGGGAGATCTCTGTCTCACTTACAGCACCATTAGAGACCAGGCTGTCAAGAACCTCCTTTACCTCTGCAAGTTCAATAATTCCACCAGTACTAGAACCTGGGACCCAAATCTTCACTAACAGGTAAATAAAACAGCATGGAAATATACCTTTATAACCAGGCCTCTTCCTAGCCTCTGGAATAAACTTCACCTGCATGTTAAGCAGCGTGACTCATTATCTTCCTTTGAACATAACTTAGATGGCTGGATAGGGATCCCTAAATTTACTCTTGGATTGACTGATATGGCCCTGCTAGAGAAAAGAGGTGTAGCCTGAGGAAATGTGTTGCAAGGAGTGAATAGTTATAAAACGTAGTCACCGTGGAATACCTATGATAGTAAAGATATGACAAATTAAATTGGTTAAATTCTATGTAAGATCTAAGAAACTGAAGTCCAGAACAGTTAAAGAGGATTTTACCATTCCCAAGTATCTCTGATTAAAGTTAGGTTTGAGAATGTCAACCAAACTTAATAAACTGACCAGTTAAGCTTATGTCTGAAATATTAGAAACTATTAACCACAAGTAGAAATCTGCCTGCTAAAGCAAGGAGCAAAAAGATGAAATGTTTTTTAACAGTCACTTGTTTTCACTGAAACATAAACCGAGCTGCACAGAAAATAAAATATCTCTAAGTTTAAACTCAAATGCACAGATGAATCAGAAATTGATGATAAAATAATCATATCAGCAAATTTTTACAAAAGCAGGCAAAATTGCCATCTGAAATTGTAGAAATTACCAGTCCATGACAGTTACTTTGACTTTAGAAGAACTATGTAAAAACTAAACTCCAGTTGAGTGGAGTTCATGGGTTACTTAGTCTAAAATAACTAGATTTTCAGTGGTGTCAAGCTTGTAGAAATCTACAGAAGCTGTAGTTTACTAAAATAGATGTCATCTACTTAGACTAAGTTCTGAGGCATGGATCTCATTATACGTTGCCAGAAATGTAGACACTTGCTAAACTGACAATGAATCAGCATTCCCAAATATTTTAGTTAATGGAGTGCTGTCTTCTGAGAAAATTCTTTAGTACTGGAACACATGCTGGGCTTTGTAGAATAGCTTCTCATAGCACCATTTACTTGCAGGCTAGTGGTATTTGTAAACTTAAGAGCAAAACAAAAAGTTTCTGAATATTTACTCTATAGTAACATAAGGCTATGACAATTCTGGGTTGTTTGAAACTTTCTGTGTTGCTTAAGTGTTTTACTTTCTTGTGCAGTGACCATTCTGCAAAAATTGTTTAACTTATACTGGAACATACATGGAACTATGTCTTGCTTTCCAGATGCATCCATTTGGAAATATGTAGATAAAAATTGTACTAGAAATCATAATGATTAAGCATTGCAATAACTGTTAGTATAAAAAATATAGTCACATAAAATGAAACTTAAAACTTCACTCTTAAGCGTGATTTCCTGATACACCATTCACTAAAACAGTGCAGCATGAACAAAGAAAGTGAATAACTGTTCTTGTTCCTTTTTCTCCTTGCATTTGCTAACTTTAAGCTCTCCTATTACTCTGATGTCTCATTTATTCACCATGTGCAAGAGCCAGTCATGGGAGACCATCATCCAGGCAGCCATCAGGTTATTCTTAGCCCTTTCTCCACTGCTCCATGTGGAAGCCTGATACGTACATGGGATTCCCACAGTGATGCCTAGTAACTTATGCCTTCTTACACGCATGGGCAAAATTATGGCTACCGGTTAGTGGGTAGACACCTATTCCTTCTTGCTGCATGCTGTCCACACCTTTCATTAGTGGATATCAGCCATGGCTCAGCTGTCTGCCTTCCTCCATGATTGGAGACCTATGAATAAGTGCCCTTCCAAGCTGGTGACTTCATTCTCTGAATTCTTAGTTGATCCTGAGTTGTCTTCATCCCATCCTATCCTTTATGTCATTATACCACAGAACAGTGTGGTTAGAAAGAGAATATTTGATTATCTGATAACAGAAATTACTCACATCGTGCAATATATAGATAACACACCCTTAATATTCAGAGACCTGGGTACTTGGGCTGATAGTTCCCTCTGCTTTGTTCATCATGTGTCAAAGTTCGACAGGTAATCCATCTACGTAGTGCAAGTATTAGTCAAAGTTATTAGATCTAGATCCAAAGATGCTATCATTTCCCTGTTCTCAGCACTGATAAAACCCATTATAGAGCACGTTTCCTTTGGTATGTAACTCAGACAAGATGCCAACAAGTCTGAAAAGCACCAGAGGTTCTTAACTAAAAAGATTATTAGTCCCAAGAAACTTAGTTACCAGGAAAGACTGAAAGCTCTGTCCCTGTACCCTGGGCTTTACAGACTTCTGAGGAATGATCTGTGCCTCACTTACAGGATTGTTAGAGACCAAATAGTCCTTAGCTTCCAGTGTCTCAGCAAGTCAAACAGCTAGATTTAGAATCAGAAACTTGAGCCTTCATTGGCAGACAAACAGAATAATGGGCAGATTCATCTGGTTCATGTTGGCTCAACAAAGGTAGTTTCAGCAAATGGGAAAAAAAATTTAAAAAACTGTTCTTGGTGAACACCAGAGGAAACCATTTTTTGCAGGAGGTTCCCCCCTTTCTTTCTTGCGGTAAGCTGTGACTCAAAGTACTTGTACATACCAACTCCAGGGTCACACAACAGTGAAGAAAGAGACAAACTCCGCTGTTGGCAAAAGTAATTTCAGCAAACAGTTTTCAAGCATTTTCTGTTCGTCAAAACTACCTTCAGCAATTTTACAAGCTCCTGATTCATCACCCAGTGATTGCGTATTCTCTGGAATAAACTTCCCTGCAAGTTAGGCCATGTGATTCAATATTCTCCTTCAAACCTAATCTGGATGGCTGGATAGCTAATCTTAAATTTACACTGAGGCTAACTGCCATGTCTTCACTTGAGGAAGGAACCAAAGCCAGATGGTTAGTATTTGCAAGGTGCATATGGTCATTAGACTAAAACAGCCCATGAGTCCTAAAAAACCTAACTAAGAGGTGGCTAAATGGCAGAGCCATTGCCATAGCATGTTGCTTTCATTTCCTACAGTTCATGCTTTTACAGTGAAAACCTTAAACTACGTCTGTTGGGTTAAGTGTTAAAATGTGTATATTAGCAACCCGCTTACGACTTCAGCTGCAGTGTTTACTGCAACTATAAAATAGCAATATTCTCTGTAGCAGTCACTTATTAGGCATAACCATAACATTTTCTTTCCTACTTGGTGAAACACCTTTAACCTCTAGTACTTATTTTATATATTTATTTATTTATTTATTGACGTTTGATTACCAGGAAAGCTGAACTGAGTAGAAGCCCATTTTCAGCGGAGGCCTGAGAAGAAAAGCTCCAAATTATTAAAAAAAAACATTTTAAGGACAATAATTTTACAATCTTTAAAAATAAAACAAAAACATCTGCAGTTTAAATAATTTTAACAAATTTGAAACATTGGTTAAGGATCGATACAAATTATATGACAATCATTTAGTATTTAGAGAAATTTTACACAGTTTATAGAGAAATTAAAGGTAAGTTAGTCCAATAGAAACAGGAATTGCAATATGTAGTGAGGGGAAAAAGACGTTTATGGTATATTTAGAAAGTCAGGGGGGAGAATTTAATAGAAGTAAGGAAGTAAGTGAAGAGGGAAAAGTAAGGAGGTATAAGGAATAAAAAGGTATATGTTCACATTTTAGGGCTATAGTTTATCTTGGTTTTGAGCAAGAATAGAGCCTGATTTTAGCAAGGAAGTCTTTCAGAGTGGTTTTGAAAGATGGGAGGGAAAATATTGACCTGGTGGATACAGATAAGGAGTTCTAGGCCTTAGCAACCTTGTATGAGTACAGACAACAACCAGTAGATTTGATAAGTTTGTAGACAGACAGGAGTTTTTGGTAACTGGATTGCTATGACCAACTGGGAACGTAGTTGTTTAGACTGGTTCTTAGTGCTGGACAGGCAGATGCATGCTGAATAAGAAGTTGCATAGGGGTATTTGCTCAAAATTTAGCATCTTTGTTATAGCATCATTCAAGTTTTAATTTTTGCGAAGCCTGGAGATTAATGAGGGTGGGAGCGCCATAAAAAAGTGTGGGTAGGAGATAAGTAGTGGCAGCAAGGGTAGTTCTAGTTGTGTCGATGAGAAATTTTTTTGGCTCTGTAAAGCATCCTTATTTTTTGATGAGTTTTTCTTATGGAATTTTGTATATGCAGGTCAAATGTAAGTTTATCATCCAATATCTCCCTAATAATTTGCCATGTGAAGTGACTTCAATGGTTGTATTTTTTTCAAGGAGAGAGAGGGATTTGCAGGAAAAAAGTAGTAGTTTGATCTTTTTTGGGTTGAGCATGAGTTGTGAGTTACTAAGTCATGTTTCAGTGGCTGTTAAAGCTTCCTACGTAATTTTTGGAGGTGTACCATTTTGTCAGAAGTGGAATCATCTGCGTATTGTATTAGAGTGGCTTGTGTGGCTGTATAGAGGGTGTTGGTGAAAATGTTAAAGAGGAGAGCACCAAGGATAGAGCCACGTGGTACACTAGTGGTGTCTGGGAGGTAAGGAGAGAGCATGGAGTGCTATTTTACTGACTGATACCTAGTGTAAAGGTAGCTTTTGAACCACAGAAGGGTGGGCTGAGAGAAACCAAGTGAGGACATTTGAAGTAGAAGTTTGCTGTGACAAACTGTGTTGAAGGTTTTAGACAAGTCTAGAAATAAGGAAGAGACTAGTTTACCATTATCTGTAGCTTTATTGACAGTATTTACAAGGTGTATATTACATTATTGAACTTTTAAAAGTTCGAACGTCATATGGTCAAAGCTATATGATCGAACTTATAAAAGTTCGAAAAGCGGGAAAAAAATAAACAATAGAAAAAACCTACCTGGCCATTTTAAGCAGTAGGACAAGCCACCCTGCACCCCCCCACACACCCCTCGCTCTTTAAATATACCAACTACAAGACTGCACTACAGTGCAGGAAAGGGAAATCTTCCCATTCCACACTGTATGGAGATCTCCGATGAAATGTTCGAACTTTTAAAAGTTCGATAATATAGTGTCGACCATATGATGTTCAAACTTTTAAAAGTTTGATAACATAATATGTACCCGTATCTACATAGGTTAGAAGGGCAGTGCTAGTACTATGGGAAGGATGGAAGCCATGATGTGTAAGGGATAGGAGTCTTTCCTGCAGGGGATAGTCTAGCAATTGTTTTTGAATACATTTTTCATGTATTTTGGTGAAGAGAGATAAGACTGTAGGTCTAAAGTTATTAATGTCTGTTGAATTTCCTCTTTTTTAGAAGGATAATGTGTGACCTTTTCCAGAGACAGGGAATGTTGGATTCCTGGACTGACCTATTTATAAGGCTTGAGACAGGCTAGGCAATGCTGTTGGTTGCTATTTTTAGATCATCAGCTGAAGAAGAGCACAGTTTAAGTTTTTTTTTAATTGTTTTATATAGGATGTGAGCTCAGGTTTGAAGGTAAAAGTAGATGTGGTGGTATGTGGCTGTTGGGCAGGTTTGGGATTAGATGTTGAGGAATCCTTGGTTATATTATATTATACAATCTATAAAATAAGAGTTGAACTATATTGCAGTTTTGACTGGTGAATTATAGGGAGAGGGATTTGAGTTGAATTTCTGGACAGAATTAAGATTTCTTTAATGAATACACAAATTTATTTAGGGTTGTGTTTAGTATTATTCTGAAAGTTATTACAGTATAATTTTTGTCTTCATTTATTTGCTTTTTATTACAATTGTGAAGCATTCTGAAGTTTTCAGGATATTCAGGCATTTTAAATTTTTGCCATTCTTTCCATGTTTTTTCTCCGTCCTGCATTAGCATTCTAATATTTTTGGATAACTGAGCTACATTATTTGTTTTCAGCCTCTTCCTTCTAGGAGGTCAAAGGCTATTTAGGATATTTAGAAAAGATGTATTGAATTCATTTGCAGCATCATCCAAGGGGAAGATTTTAGGAAGTTCCAGAAGAAGTTCCAGTTAATAGGTGATAGTGTAGTAATGAGCATTTCTGAGTTAAACTTGAAAGGGTTATGTTTTATTTTATAAATATGCTGTTTAACTGGAGGATAAGATGTCTAGTCATATAGAGTGGGAAATGATCATTGAGAGAGTCTAACATTGTACTTGTGGTGGAGTATTTGCTATGATCTGATATTAGGATCCAGTCTAATAGGGAATTTCATGTCATACTATAATGTGTGGAGCTATTAATTAGTTGTGTGAAACCACATAAGTTTATTCTTGATGTAGTGGAGTTAGAGTTTATGTCCAACCAATTGACATTCACATCGCCTAGTAGTATTTTTTCTTGTGGGAATGTTATTGATATCCAATGTTGGATATCTTCTACTATAGCTGTATTATTGCCCAGAGGATGTAAAAGACAGCAATACATATTTGTTTATAATTGTTTATTTTGAGGAAAGCAAAAAGAAACTGAAGTTTAGTATTGGTTTACTGTAAAGGGAATTGTGGTAGGTATTGGGAAATATGGGTGTGACGAGGGTGGACAGGATCAGGAATAAGTATAATGGAGGGTCAGCCCAGGTTGGTAGTTTGGAGACAAAGCCAGAGAGGCAAGATTATGTTGGTTTGGACATGTGCTGAGGAGGGATGCTGGGTATATTGGGAAAAAGATGCTAAGGATGAAGCTACCTGGTAACAGGAAAAGATGAAGGCCTAAGATAAGGCTTATGGATGTGGTGAGAGAGGACATGCAGGTGGTTGGTGTGACAGAGCAAGATGCAGAGGACAGGAAGAAATGGAAACAGGTGATCCGCTGTGGCAACCCCTAATGGGAACAGCCGAAAGAAGATGATGATTGGGAAATATTAAAGCAATACCACCACCTTTCCACTTTATGTGGCCATTACGGATGATATTATAGCCAGGAGGTATAACTTTGGAATTGTTTATGCTGGGTTTAAGCCAGGTTTCAGTTGCAGTGAGAATGTCAAGCTTATGTTAGGTAATCCAGGAATGTAGTTCATCAGTTTTATATCTTATGCTTCTAACATTTATTGCAACAGAAATTATATTACCAGGGTTTAGGATTGGCTGTTGTAGGGTTAGAGAAGTGTGTGGGAGAGAATTATCTTTGTGTTTATTGTGATAGGTGGGGCCAGAATTAGGATGTATATCTCCTCCTAGATGGATTTTACTATATTGGGGAATTATGCATACTTTTTTGAGAGTATTATTGTACTTAATTTTGTCTTGGTTTGAACTGAAGTGCAGTTTATCAGCCTATATTTGGAATAAAGGTGAGAGGTGATATTAAATGAGTTTGGTGCAATGTGTGGAGAGCTTGAAGAGGAAGTATGGAAAGGTGGTTGGGGGAGAATTTGGGAAGTGTTGAGAGATATTATTGAGTCATGGTAGGATGAAAGATGACACAGCAGGATGAGAAGAATAGAGGATAAGCCGAAGACTAGCATAATTAAGTCCAGAGATCTGTATTTTATAGATATCAGCTGGTGGGGAAGTAGCAATGAAGAAGGAAACAAGAAACTGCAGGACAATAAGAGATTCAGTGATGGTGGATTATGAAAGCTGGTAGAAGGTAGGTAAGAAGTATTTTCTATAAAAGAACAGAGTTAGGTTGTCCTGGTTCTCTGGAATTAATGGAATAGAGGTGTATGAAAGGCTAGAGTATAATGATGTAGTCAAAATAAGAAAAAAATTAGGGTTTATTTGGGAAAAGTAAAAGATACAAAGCAAAAAATACAATGTGGAAAACATAGGTAATATTAGGTGGGTAGTGATTATGAATGGGGATATAAAGCAGTATGGGGGGGAGAAATATAGTTGGGGGTGGAGTTAAACGTTAAATGGAGATAGGAAAGTAGGAAACAAGAAACAGAAGTATATGTATAGAAGTAGTTTTGTAATAAGAATCACAAGTGAAATGTGTATGTGTATGTATGAAATATATTATTAGGGTACGTCAGGTCAAATTATAACTGAGATTAATCAGGTTATAGTTAGTAGAAAGCAATTAATAAAGAGATGCCAAATTAAAACAGGTTTTCTATCATTTCCTGAGGCTAAATAACTAGCATATGCAGTATAGTCTACTGGTCAAGAAAAGGGGGACAGTGGCTAACTTAGTAAGAGGTCCTTAGAGTGCATGGACTATTTCACAGAGACATTCAATCACAGAGCAGGAATGTATATAACTGATTAAGTTAATACACACAGCAAGGTTGTTCGTGATAAATGTGCTTACATTATACAATGAAAAAATTCTCAGTAAACTTGTAGGACTAGGCCATTGTGGTAGAGCTTCTGCAGTATCGAGGTCAGATGTAGTGACTGTAGGCTCTGAAATGAAAGAAAGAGAAAAACTCTACTAACTGTAATATTATATTGATGTAATAAAGTTAGTACTTATTGTACAAAAAATAAATGGAGGAAGGACCACAGTAAGTCAGAGCAAGAAAACACAGAGAGAAATACAAGTAGAGTGATGGTAAGAAAGTTTATGAATGTTTGCTCAAAGTAGTTTTAGCAGGAAGTATACCGATAGAGAGCCACAGTAATAACGTGTAAATATACAGCTGAGTCGATCAAACTATCAGAACATGGCACTACACTGATAAGCACAACATAAAACCATCACTTAGTAAACATTCATGGGATTAACCAATGCATCAAAACAGTGTTGTATATATGATAATCCACAAGAAAACAAAACAGATAAACTGATAAAGTGACAAACCAGGTCACAATAAGAGCAGTGCCTCTTCAATATTCAAGATTGCAGTTTATTATACCAAATAATAAAAAGTGAGCGTTAAAAACAAGTACACGCTTTCGGCAAGTAAAATAACCCGCCTTCATCAGACAAAAGTTTTAAACCACCATCTAATGTCAGTATTTATAAAGACATCACATTACAAGTCTCCAATCAGTTTAAAATGCATTCAATTACTTTAGCGTTGTCCAGGGAACCTTAAGGTGCTACGCTACTCACAACTAAATAGTCTATTAGACCAACATAATAAGCTTCAGCCAGAACTATTACCTTATTAAAAAAAAAATATATATATATATAAAAGCACATCTTGACAAAGAATGTAATTCCCAAATAGAAATATTGTCATAATGTCCTAATTATACATGTTAAGATTTGCATAAGATACAATAAATAAATACAGCTTCAATAAAAAATAATAAATAAAAATAATAATAATAAGTGTAAAAACCAGTTTTAAATCACTACATCTATACCAATACAATTAACCTGGCTGTTAAAAGTATACTTTATCTGTTACATGTTAATAATTTTAAAACTGGCTTTATAGATAACATTTCATTAATACCAGGAAAAATATGAGCTCTGGTTCGTATTTGCCAGAGCAATTCATTGATTTCCAAATGGATCTGCCAAGGGCCACCTCTATTATCAACAAGGCTTTTCTGTAAAATTGTGAAACTGAAGGTATGCCCTTCATTTTCAATGACATGCCTAGCTAAGGCATTATTTATGTCTTTTTTACTTATAGCGTACTGATGTTCATATATCCTACATTTTAGTTTACGCTCTGTTTTACCAATGTAAAATGCCTTACACTGGTTACATAAAGCCACATATATTACTACTTTTGTTTCACAATTACAGTAGTCATTCACCTTATATATTCTATTATTAAAGTTCAGCTGGTTACCTACTTTTATGAACTTACACTGCGCACAAGAGCCACATTTGAACATCCCATGCTGTCTATTAGAATTGGTCTTATTCTTAGTTCTTTCCAATAAGACCTTTAAATTTTCACCTCTCCTATATGTAATCTTGGGTGTGTCACCTAATAGATTTATCAAGTGTCTATCAATTCTCAACACATCCCAGTTTTTAAAGATGACTTCCCTAATTTCTTTAAAATTTAAAGAATAAGTATGCATAAAGCTAATGCTGTAATCATTATTACCTGCTTTACTCCTGCCTACAATGCCCTTCTGATCATCGCCCAAACCTTGATCGACAATGAAGCCATGGGAATCCTTAAATCCTAATAAAGAAAAAAAGGAACCTTCCTCCCGTCTACATGTAACCTCTGTTATTATATTCGAAATTAATGTAGGGGGGTACCCTCTGACTAAAAACATACTCTTTAATCTATTGCATTCTATTTCATAATCTTGTTGGTCAGATACCATGCGTGCTGCACATTCAATCTGGCCTTTAATTACTGCTTTTTTCTGAAAAAATGGATGATTGCTTGTAAAATGCAATAGAGAATTAGAGTACATTGGCTTTCTAAAAATCAAACTTTTATATTTACCATTAATCCTGTTGTTTATTAATAAAATATCCAAATAATTAATTTCATTTACGCCTAAATTGTAGGTAAATTCTAAAAAATCAGTCATTTTAGAAATTTCTTCTATAAACAATGGGATTATATCTTGATTGCCAACCCAAATACAAAATATGTCATCCTGGTACCTTATGTACCAGGTGACATATTTCTGAAACAAGTCGTTTTTAAAAAGTAAAGAATTTTCCCAGAAAGCCATGACGGCATTTGCAAAGGATCCACCACAAGGTGAGCCCATTGCTACCCCTGATGTTTGCAAATAGAACCTGTTTTCAAAGGAGAAGTAGTTATTTGTCAAAACTACCTCCAACAGTGTCTCAATCAGGCGAATAGTGTCTTCACTGACCCTTTTGGACAACATAAAGTAATTGAATGCATTTTAAACTGATTGGAGACTTGTAATGTGATGTCTTTATAAATACTGACATTAGATGGTGGTTTAAAACTTTTGTCTGATGAAGGCGGGTTATTTTACTTGCCGAAAGCGTGTATTTGTTTTTAATGCTCACTTTTTATTATTTGGTATAATAAACTACAATCTTGAATATTACAGTGTTGTATATATACCAGAATACCAGCAACTCATGGATTAAAGGGAAACACGATCAGCATACATAAAGCTTATCTGATCTGAATGAAATTATTACAAATATAACACACTTCCAAAGTATTTTCCCTGTTCAACAGTCTTAGAACAAATAGAAATGGAATAGCATATGGCACATACCTGCTCTATGAAGGAAGATAGTGACTGAGTAGACAACACTGAGGGGATGTCTAGCAATACATTCTACAGCATTGACCATCCCATCCTCAGATCAAATTATAACTGAATGAAATCAGTTTATAGCCAGTACAGAGTAATTTACAAAGAGAAGCCAAATTAAAACAGGTTTTCTGTCATTTCTTGAGGCTAAATAACTGGCATGATCAGTATAGTCTAGTGGTCAAGAAAAAGGGGACAGTAGCTAACTTAGTAAGAGGTCCTTAGAGTGCACGGACTATTTCACAGAGACTTTCAATAACAGAGCAGGCATGTATTTAACTAATTAAGTTAATACACCACAAGATTCTTCATGATAAATATGCTTACATTATACAATGACAAAAGTCTCAGTAAATTTGTAGGAGTAGGGTATTGTGGAAGATCTTGTGCTATATCAAGAACAGATGTAGTGACCGCAAGCTCTGCTCTATGAAGGAAGATAATTAACGTGCTTTCTAAAGTACATTGTTGAACATAAACCACTGGAGTAATTTATTAAAATATTATGTCTGCCACTGCATCAGCATCCATATTGATATTACATGTGTGTGTACTTATTACATAATGTAATTTACAGACGCATACAACATTTATAATGTATCTGCGAGATAACTCTGCAGATTCAGGGCTGTCATAATTGCACAATAATGTGACTTGTTAGTGGTGTCTTGATGCCTTTAGACACTGACTGCATCACACATGACATAATGTACAGACTAATAAATGGATCCTCCACCACAAAGGATAGTGACATTCATAGGCAGCCTGCTTGACAGATATCACAGAGAGTGCAAAGGGTGACTGACTCAGAAGAATGGTAGGCATGCTATTCAGAAACTGAATATAATGCTAGTTGTAATGTGAACAGCATATCATAGATAAGCTTTTACAGTCTGCAGACAAGGAGCTCACTGTATTATCACATAGAATCAATATGCTGCTTCTACAGAAAGCATTTATGTGCAGAAGTCTGCAATCCATGTAATGCAAACAGCAGGTAGGTCTGTGTCATGCAGTGCTGACAATGTCATTTTTCTAGAGAAATAAATGTTACCCACCCAGCCCTGTCCAGGTTTTAACTACTTAGCTGCTGTGGGAAGACAGTGGGTGGGGTCTGAACAGCTGGTGCCCAGCATTCTAGAGCCCCATATAGATGCACTACAGGGACTGTCCACATGTTGGGGGGGTGGCTATGTACAATGGTACTGTTTATATGTATAGGATATGGCTGTATTCCAGTAATATGTAGAACACATTTGGACACACAGATAAGTCGATGAGATTCACAGTATATGACCATTATGAATACTTAAGAGCATCAAAAGAGACTAGATAACTTTTTGTGTGATATCTTTTGTTGAATGATAGACTTTACAGGACAATTGCTGTCATAGTTTACAGCAGCCATCGTTACACAGTTCAGTGTACTATACCTCATTAACATTTCATTATGTATGCCATCAAAGTGACTGAAGTTGCTACCCTGACATATTTTGCTGCAGGACTGGTAAGTACAGTCCGGAATACAGCCCAGACTGGGCCAATGTTGCCTGAAAGTGCTAGTTATTTGCTGGTTTCATGGTGCATTCTGTATGTGGCAAGATATGTGCTGCCACATCCAGCAGTCGGTTTCATGGTGCATACTGGATGTGGTAAGATATGTGCTGCTATGTCCAGCAGTTGGTTTCATGGTGCATACTGTATATGGTAAGCAAAATATGTGCTGCCATGTGCAGAAGTTGGTTTCATGATACATTCTGTATGTGGTAAGATATGTGCTGCCATGTCCAGCAGTTGGTTTCATGGTACATACTCTATGTGATAAGATATGTGCTGCCATGTCCAGCAGTTGGTTTCATGGTACATACTGTATGTGGTACGTAAGATATGTGCTGCCATGTCAAAAAGTTGGTTTCATGGTGCATACTGTATGTGGTAAGACATTGTTGGTGCTGGATGTTTGCACCTTGTGGTAAGAACTTCTGTAGTTATGTGTATGTCCTTCATCGAATACCCAATCAATTTGCATGGTGACACTTCTCAAGCATCTAGGAGCTTATGTCCATGTATTGTTGGTCTTATGGTACAGATGGCTTTGGGATATTCCTCTGGTGGCAGAGCAGTGGCCATTGGATGAATACATACTGAATCTTTGTAAATGAACTATCCATCAGTGCCAGTGGTCATCCTTGGTGTTCATTGGGATCATCTGTAAGTTGTACATAAATGAATATTTATACAAAATAACTCAATTGCATATATTCTGCATGCCAGAAGTTGGATTAATGCCCAGTAAATATCTTGTGTGGTTCTTCTACTCTGTTATATGCAAATCAAATTATGGCTTTTTAGTGTGGTATTGCTAACAGAAAGGCAGTGTAAGCAAAAACTGTATTTTAACAGATACACAAAGAATTTTTCTGTTCTGCACTAAAGGGGAAAACAGTCAGTACGAAGTTTGCCATTCTCAAGATTTTGGAGTTAAAAAGAATAGTTCAAGCTAAAATTTTCAGAACAGTGGAATTTCATAAAATCTTTTTATTGTTCATGGCCTGGTAATAAAGTTTAGAAGAGAAGTAGGGTATAGCTGATGAAATTTCTATCTAAAATTTGATTAAATTGCTTTGTCAGAAACTCAGAATCCATTGTTAGGATCTAGTCAGTTTGCTAATGAATAGCATGAAGCATTATTAAGAAGAGCTGACATCCAGTGAAGAACTTGAAAAGATGGTGTAATTATCCTCCTAGAGAATGTTCACTTGTCCAGCATTGATTTGCAGCACATTTGTAATCATGGCAGAAACTAAGCAGAACGTTAATGAACTTTTACTTAACTATAAAGCAGTTTTACCATCTGCTATTTTTTTCTGTGCTCAGAAAAGTGACAGTCCCAGCAAGACTGAAATGTGTAAATATTCTAGATTTGTCAGATTGAGAAAAGCAAACCACATAGTGACACAACGCAATGGAAATGTATGTTGAAGTGTGTATTTAAAAAAAATCAACTTAGTAGTTTGTTCAGTTTACATGGCACACACAGTACAAATTTATTTATTTATTTTTATTTATTTTATTTTATTTTACATTTGTTAACCGGGCTAGTCCAACTGGATATATTTCCATTTTCAGTAGAGGCCCCGGGAGAAAAGCTCCAGTAGTAACAAATAACAATTGAAATTAAAAATCAATATTATTACATAGTAAATTAAAGGATTTCAATAAAAAAGAATACTAAAAAATACAGGAAGTAATAATAAAATAAAGTAGGTATTTACAATAGTAAAGGTGACAATACGTACAGGATAAATTATTATACAATATGATTCATGTGGACTTTCAGAGCATCAAACAGGATAGATTACACCAGTATGTTGAATTATGTATACCAGTTACAGTCCTGCTTCCAAGGAGTGTGAATTAAAGTTATGGTTCTAGAGGAGGAAATATCAGTGGTGAAGCAGAAGGTTAATCAGGGTTGCTGCAGGGGCATAACCAGTGTATTTTGAGGTATCTTTTGAGGTTTTGTTTAAAGAGAGGCAGAGAAGAAAGTAAAGTTAGCTCATTATGCAGTAGGTTCCAGTTTTTTCCCACAGAGTTGGAAAACAGAGAATCTCCAGCCATGTTGTTAGACTTGCTTATGCTAGCAAGAAGTTTGCTGGAAGAGCGTAGGGAATTTAGATTTTTGTAGGGGATTATGAGGTTGGAAAGTATAGGAGTGCTGTTAGGTTAATAAAATATCTTGTGAGCAATGGTGAGATGGGAGACTTTCAGATGGTTTTGGAGTTCAAGCCAGCCTAGCTGCATTAGATTCAGACAGTGGTGAGTTCTAAAGGGATTTCCAGTGGCAAATCTGGCAATGTTGTTATAGGAATTAGTTAGTTTGATAAGATTATTTTTCTTTAGGTTAGTATATATGGGTGAAGCGTACAGAAGAGTTGAAATTAAATGGAGTGTGCAATCTTGGTTCTTGCTATTGGAGTTAGGAAAGGTTTAATTCTATATAAGGAGCCTATTTTTCTGTTGACAGTTTTTATGGTGTTATTTATGTGGCTGTCATATGTAAGGTTATTGTCAATAGTAATTCCTAACAATTTAGTGGTAGAGTCGGGGAATATAATTGTGCCATTATTCAAAATGACAGAGAAATCTATGGGGGCGGACTTACTGGTGGGTGTAAAGAGAAGGAGCTTAGTTTTTTTAGCATTGAGAAGGAGGCAACATTTTGTGAACCATGTTTCAACTATGTTAAATACATTCTGAGTTAGAAAATGTAGTTCTGAAGGGGAGTTTGCTGAGCATACTAGTGTAGAATCATCTGCATATTGAATGCAGGTGGCTTGTGGAATAGCTACATGGAGGTCATTGATAAACAGTGAGAAAAGAAGTGGACCTAGAATAGAGCCCTGAGGGACTCCGAGGGTGACTGGCAGAAGGCATGATATATTATTTTCCCAGAGAACTGCCTGTTGCCTATTGGTAAGGCAGGACTTGAACCATTTAACTGCCAGACAGTCAAGGGAAAGGGATTCTAGAGAGCTATTGGCCGGTAGTTAGAGTAATCATTTGAGTTATCCCCTTTGTGTAGGGGAACAATATGGGAGATTTTCCAGATGTATGGAATGATTCCTTCCTTAATGGTTCTATTTATGAGGATGGATATGGGATAGGAAATTACTTTGGCTGCTTTTTGCAGGTATTCAAATGGTAGCTGGTCAGCAGAAGGAGTACAAGGTTTAAGTTTTTGGATGAATTTGTAGATGAGGAGTGGTTGAGATGGGTTGCAGATGAAATGTTGGTAGAGTGCCAGGTATGGTGGTGGGAAGGCTTGAGTTGTCTGGGATTAGTTGACTGGCTAGTGATTGTATGGTCTCTGTGAAGAAGGTATTGAAGGTATTGGCAGTTTGGTGGGGGGTATTTGGTTTGGCCTGAAATGGGGTAGGTGTTTGTGAGTGGCCTGGGAACAGGAGTTTATTTATACTTGACCGGAACTTCTGGGGATTGTTTTGGTGATTTTGCTGCAGTTTACAGTAGTGTATTGCCTTTTTTGTACTATTTCTCAACTGTCTAAAAATTTGTTTAAAGGAATATCTTATATATATAAAAATATCTTTAAGGGAGACAGAGCTACTGATCATGTACACTTGTGTGTGTGTGTGTGTGTGTGTGTGTGTGTGTGTGTGTGTGTGTGTGTGTGTGTGTGTGTGTGTGTGTGTGTGTGTGTGTTATGAGATCCCACTGAGTCAGTCTTCAATAAAATATTATTGTGGCAAGACTCATGTTTAAGCCTCCTCACTTGATTATACCCAAAAATATGTACTCTTTGAATAAATATAGAATGGAATGAAGGCCTTCTGACTTCTACCTCACACAACCTGTATATATCACACTATATGCCCTAGAGAATATATGACCCTGTGCCATTTTTAATCAACACCACATGGGTAGAAATATTGGATGGTGCAGAGCAGGTCGTCTTTGCACTTCAGCAACACACCACTTGACCTACAGATGTGACATTAACTAGGAATCCCTGGTACAGTGCAAGTAGTATTGGTGAACAGACATTTTTATTTAATGTCCACAAAACGCTGCCCACATAATTTGGTAGTTTTAACTCATTATCATGCACTAATACACTTGCTTTTAATATTCACTGCAAATAGATTCATCCCTTTCCTCATGCTTTGTCCTGTGTCTGATATGAATATTTTACATATGGTCCCAACATGGACATCTGTAGCACCCTAGTTATGATTTCCCTTATCGTGCAACTTGACCTCCTTGACGACCATCCTTTCATATATTATATTCTTCTCCCCAGTTCCATTACTTACACCTTCCCTATTAACCTTCACTGTGAGACCGTGCTAAAATAATAATTTATATCTGCTCTTGGTTTGACTCAAGCTCTCTGCACCTGCCAACTATCCTCACTTCCCCTTCACGGCTCCATCTCTCCCAAACCCTCATGAAATGGTTGAGTCTTGCTCCAGCTGCCATCCCTGTATCCTATTACAGGCATTGGTAGACTTATAACTGAATCTGAAATTTTGAATTTAAACTTCCTGAGGTCCATCTGTAGTTTGTGTCACTATTTTTATCATCCTTGACACAACTACCTCCACGGCTCTCCTCTGTTCACCCTTTCACATTCCCTTTTCTTGACATTTATGGCCCAAGATTATGCCCCTACATCTCTCCTTGCTTGCAGTATACAAATTCTGAACCTCTCCTGCCTATCTTCATACTTCATCTGCTGAACTATCCTTTTCTGTTTCCTTTGCACTCTTTGATTAATAACCCTCTATGGCCTCGACAACTACGTATTATGGTGTACTCAGGAAAACATTGTGTCTGGTATCTGGCAGAAAGGAAACGTAGCATTCACCTATAGTCAGCTCCCAACACGATGCATGTATAAGCAGCTTGCTTATCCTGACAGCAATTTTTCTACTCTGCACTATGCTCAGATCTCTCATGTTCTTTCACTCTTTCCTGAATTTCATTTCCTTCTAATTTGTACCTCATCCTACATTACTGTATCCTAAAATGAATACCTCACAATTGTGTACATTGAATTTTAACTACCACATCTCTGCATATTTGTTGAGATTCTTGCAAGGTTTTCATTCCATTTCCCCTACAGAGCAGTCTCTTACTCTACCCTAATGGAACTGCTACAAATCCACAAATCAAATGGGACAAGAGTCACTTACTCCAGGGATCTCAACCTTGCCTGTGACATTAACAAAACATGTTGGAGAGACAAATATATCTCCCAGAGAATGCCACTCCTCTGGAATAAGCTCCTATGTCACATGAAGCAGAGCTCCTTAATGACCCTATTTAAGTGCAACCTTCACAATTGGATGAGTGACTGTAAATTCACCCTGTGTGTGGCACCTATGTCCTTCATGTACAGGATTAGTCTGTGTTGATAAAATAATTGCTCTGCTAACAGCAGCCATCTAACTATGGTCAATTAGGGCACATTTTTTTTACACGGGTAGGCTTGTAAAGGCCTTGGGGGCATTATCCTAGTAACCTCCTATGAGCCTATGTATTGTGCCTCCCCTTTGATATTATCTGCATATAGGTTAATTCTGTTTTCATTGCCGTCTCATATGAGATGAAAACATTGGTAGCTAAGTGCATTTCCTGTCTCTGAATGATGCCTCAGCTGCACTCAAGCGCAACCTGTGAACTACTCACTATCCCTAAACACAATGATTGTGTATACCCCTTCTAGTCTACTCAAAGACTTATCTCTGATGATTAATTCATATTTTGGCCAGAGTATGGTGGGAGCACTGCCAAAGTTGGGAAAAACCCGGTACCCATGAACTACCACATAGGCAGTAGTTCAATAAACACTGAAAGTGTGGTAAGAGACCTCGGGACACAGGTGGACAGTAGTCTCTCCTTTGATAACCACATCACCACAGTAGTCATGAAATCCTTCTATGTGGCACACCTCATCACAAAAGGGTTCTCCTCTAGAAAAAAGGAGGTCATTGCTCCTCTCTACTCATCCCTCATCAGACCCATTATAGAGTACAATGCCCCGTTTGGCATGTATCTCACAAGACATCTACAACAATTGGAAAGGCCACAGAAATACCTCGCTAAGAGGATTACCGGCCTCAAACAGATGCCATATGCAGACTGTCTCAAAAAACTCCAGCTCTACTCCATCGCATATCGCCTTCTCGGAGGCGATCTCTGCCTAACATACAAAGCTAAGTCAAACCCAGAGCTGTTGGACATGCTACATTTAAAGAAATCCCAGTCGCTCCAAACCACATGCTTCAGGGATCTAAACTTTGTCACCACAATAAACACAACATGCTGGAGGGATAAATTCCTATCCCAGTGACTTTCCATACTCTGGAACAAACTCCCCATTCATGTCAAGCAAAGCTCCCCATTGGCCCTCTTTAAGAAAAATCTTGACAACTGGATGGGAAATAGAACAATTCACCCCGGGGATCACTTATGTGGCACTGCTTGACAGGGGCACAGGAAAATAATTTTCTTGGGTGGAGAAAGCCAGGGAACCTTTTTGTCTAGGCTTATATAGGCCCCAGGGCCAATAGCTTAGTACCTGCCTATGAACCTATTAACCTATGAGTGAATCAGTCTGTATCTTGAAAGGTAACAGAGTAATTAGTGGTGGGCACCATCAAAGTATTATGATTTTGAATAACACTGAACTAAACAGAAATGAGGCTTTGCTAAGGATGGGGAGCCAAGTAAGCACTTGTACTAGGTCAACATTTTCTCTCTGCAGGGAGTGTCCAGCAGGGCATATCTGCAGGTATTGTTCATAATCATTTGCAATCTGTGTGGGTTAGGGCTGGACTGCAGTGGAATGGGAATAAGTATATTCTTAGCAAGGTAGGGTATTTTGTAACAATGTTTCATTTGTGCAAATGTCTTGTTAATAATCAGGTCAGTGTGAGAGTAAGATCCTTCCATCGTATTTCTGTTCAGTTACAATGGATATTATATTGTCCATGTAGTCTTTGATTGCAAGGGAGGGTGGATTTGCAAGTTTTTTAGGGGTGGAAAACATCATGAGGCTGGATTTTGTTTATGATAATCAGATGTCTGTTGTATATCCAGTAACATAGCTGATATAAATGATTTAATAGATTCAATTAGGATGTCATCCACACAAATGACTACATTAAGTGAGGGGACATCGTGTCTTAGGTCATTTATGAATAAGAAAAACGGTAGTGGTTGAGCATGGAACCCTCCAGTATCAGGCAGACTGTTATGGGACTTAACTTGGAAAGATCCATCAGCTAACTGGGATCTAAACCAGTAAACTTTAATGAATTTGTTTAGTAGGATTACACATACCTCTCAACTGTACAGATTTTCGTAGGATGTCCAGATTTTTACCTCACGTTTTTTTATCTGTTTCTCATAAAATTGTGTTTTTCTGACAAATTGATGGTAAATCATTGAGGGTTGAAGTAAAAAAAAAACTGACAGCCATTTGAGTTTCAAACTTCATACCTTTCAGAAAATTCATGTTAATGTAAAACCTGTTGTTCTATCAACTTTCTAAGTTTGTAAGAGCAATATTTAAAAAGTGTCCCTATTTTGGGGCATTTGTCCCCCCCCCCCCCCCCATTATTTATGGCTTTGTTCAGATTTGTTGCTCTAAGAGGTTGAAAGGTATGATAGGGCAGTGTGGTTTCCATTTCAAATTCTCTGTTGTCTACAAAATCTCCCTGTTAGCAAGTATATAAAGCTGTCATAGTGCTGAACCCATTGCAGAAGTTATGTTGCTGTTCGAAAATTAGACCTAAACTATTTATAAGATTCAAGATTTGCTTGTGGATGATTTTTATGAAGATTTTGGAGAGAGGAGACTGATTAGAAAGATTAGAAACAGGAGATGTTAGGTAGGAATAAAATAATTGCATGTCTTAGTGAGTCTTTAAAGATCACAGATGTTAGGGAGAGCTGCATACCTCTCAATTATACAGATTTTCTCAGAATGTCCAGATTTTTGTCTCATATTTTTGGTCCAGTTTTCATAAAATTTTGTCTGTCTGTCAAATCACTGGCAAATAATTGAATACTGAAGTCAGAAAATAATGACAGACATTTGGGTTTCACACTTCATACACTTGAGAAAATCTGTTATTCTATTAACTTTCTAAGTTTGTAAGAGCAATATTTTAAAAAGTGTCCCTGTTTTTGGGCATTTGTCCCCCCATTATTTCTGACTTTGTCCAGATTTCTTGATCTAAAAGACTGAGAGGTACGGAGTACTGTGACTTTTGCTCCCATTCTTAAGGCTGGATGAAAGGTGCTGAATTTAGCACCTACGTTTTTACCTAAATTCTGCATCAGTTTTTGTCTACCTGTGGCTAATTTCATTGAAATAGAAAGCTGGGAAGTACGCAGTTATTGAAAATATATGGGGATATGTTATGCTTGCACACAGACAAATACAGAAAACAGATACATGGGGAACATAGGTGGTCTGCTTGGTGAGAAACATGAAAAGTCATTTCATAAATCTACAGTACTTTGTATGTATATAATTACCTGAGTGTGTTTGTCTACGTGTGTGTGTGTGTGTGTGTGTGTGTGTGTGTGTGTGTGTGTGTGTGTGTGTGTGTGTGTATATATATATATATATATATATATATATATATATATATATATATATATATATAGTGTGTGTGTGTGTGATATCTGGGTCCGAATGCTTTATTTGTCAAAATATAAATCATCGACTTGTTTCGTTGATTCCCATTCCGTAACTGCAGTCACAGCGATTCTGTGGCAGATTGGCTAATAATGTGGTTAAGGAAGTTTTTTTCTTTTTCATACTGTTATGTAATCTCAGAGTTGGCTTGTTTACATGGGGAGGTAAGAGGGGGGTATGGCCTGTGCAAAAACATTTGTTTTGGCATATTTTTCATGTTTTTGAGTAAATATTCCACCAGTCTAAAATGATTTGCAGAATGTTAGTTGGCATAGCGAGTTTTTGTAATTTGTTATATACAGGTTCACATAATCAGCACAAATCTGAAAAAGTAAGGTATCAAGAGCCTAATAATTCTTACTGCAGTACGCTGATCACTCAAGAGTGGAGAAGAGTTAAGCATGCATATTAAGAACAACCTAAAAATGGATAGTTGATAAAATCAATAGCCACAAATGGTTACAAGTAAAGAAAACTGACTAGAAATGGAAACTGGAGAGAGCCATATCTAAGCCACTTTGTGAATAACCAGTGAAATAAAAAGTAAACGTAAAATGTCATTTTATAATATAGTACCTTCATGCATTACTGGATGTACATGACTTTGACATCCTATGCCTAACCAAAACATGGTTAAAACCTGCAACCCAAGACTATGAAATCACCCCTCCAGGATACAGTATTTTAAGATTGGATCGCCTTAACAAGAAGGGTGGGTGCATAGCCTTAATATATAACGCAGGGCTCCATTTTACTCTACTAGATACCCACCAACCATCTGATACCAATACAGAAATTCTTATCACTAAGCTACAACTTAACACTTGTAAGTCCATCTATATTATATGCTCCTATATTCCTCCGGGTAATAACATCACCTCCCTAGAAAATAACCATAACTGGCTTTCCACAAACTATCCTTAAGAAACCATAGTGCTAGGTGACTTTAATATAGACTGGAATACCTGTAATACTGATAACCCAACTAACCACATAAACCTACATGGCTTCTCCCAAACTATCACCTCACCCACCAGAATCCATAAACCTACCTATAAAGAAAGCACCTTAGATTGGATTCTAACAAATACTCAGTCCCAAACATATATGACAGGCATCCTCCCAGACAACATTAGTGATCACTCACTAACTTATATAATTAGACAAAAAGAGTAATATGTCCTATCCTTCAACTTATAGAACCACTCGCTCCAATAAATATTTTGGATGGCATAAGTGTGGGAGGATGGCATAATGGTTAAGGTGTTTACCTGGCAAACACAAGGTGCAGAGTTTGATTCTCACATGGGATAATTGGCTAGGCTTAAAATGGCCCACAAGGGGCAATTAGCCTAGTATTAACCTATAATAATAATCCTGAACACTTCCAAAATGAACTTAGTGTGTGCGATTGATCACCTCTGAAACACCTCCAGCTAGAGTAAGCAGTGACATACTTCAGTTCTAAGTACCCAGAAATCTTGGACTACCATGCCCCTTCTTGTACTCTTAGGAACAGTACAAAAACTGCTCCATGGCTGACAAAGGAAACTAAGCAAAAAATTCTACTAAGAAACAAATTTTGGGCCAAATGGCGTACTACTAAAGACCCAGCTGATCATTTAAAATTTAAACAGCTTAGAAATTGTACTAAAGCATCAATAATACTAGATAAAAGGAACTTCTACTTTCAAATTCAATAGACCAGCCAACATAGACCGCAAAAATTCTGGTCAAGTATAAACAGACTCCTTCATCTAGGCAACTCTAAGATACCAACCCCATCAGGAATAGTCCAAGAGACTCCCAAACAAATTGCTGATACCTTTAATATCGTCTTTACTGAAGCCATCCAATCACATGCTAACTCTCTACCTCCTGTATCCTCTAATCTGCCCTCCTCCTCAACTAACTCACCATCTACATTCCAACTATAACCTGTGCCTACATCCCTCATCTGTACCCTTCTCCAAAAACTCAAATCGTCTACCCCCTCTGCTGACCTCTTACCTGCTAAATATCTGCAAATAGCAGCTAAAGTTATTGCCTACCCTATTTCAGTCCTAATAAATAGAACCATAACAGAAGGTACCATCCCATCCATCTGGGAAATCTCCCATATAATTCCCCTACACAAAGGTGGCAACTAAACAGAACTTTCTAACTTTTGCCCAATTGCACTACTCTCTCCCTTAGCTAAAATCATGGAAAAATGCATCCACCATCAACTGTTAGACCACCTTCTCCAAAACAGACTATTAGCTAACTCTCAGCATGGCTTTAGACCTTTCAATAGCACCACTAATGCCCTCCTATCATTTTCTGACCACATTAACAAAAAACGTAACAATAACACCCATGTCCTCTGCAATCTTTATCGAACTACAAGTAATCTTTGTAGACCTAGTGTAATTGTCTTTGGATCTTTATTGATCTCTCAAAAGCATTCCACATGGTTAACCATCAGCTACTGTTGAATATTTTAAAGTCCCTTTCACTTGATACTCAAGCACTACAGTGGTTCAAGTCCTACTTAGATAACAGGCAACAGGCAGTGCTTTGGTATAACAGTCTATCCACCCACCTTCCTATCACCCTTGGTGTACCCCAAGGTTCTATATTGGGCCCTCTTCTACTCTCCATCTTTATAAATGATCTAACTATAAATATCCCCAAGCTACATGCATATAATATGCAGACGACTCCACATTAATATGCTCAGCTACAGGTCCATCTGAACTGCAGTCCCTCACCCAAAATGCCTTTGAGCTAGTAGAAGAATTGTTTTTACAATGCTGTCTCCTCCTTAACCCCAAAAAGACTAAACTACTGCTCTTTACTCCCACACAAAAGTCCACCCCAATTGACTTAATTATCAAATCTAATAATGGCACAGTCATATCTCCTGACACTACCACCAAACTCTTAGGAGTAACTGTTGACCAAACCTTAACTATGATATTCATATCAACACCACAATAAAATCAGTTAACAGAAAATTAGGCTCCCTCTATAAACTTAAACCCTTCCTCACTCCCATAGCTAGAACTACTATTGACCACACCCACCTTATTTCAAATCTCTTTTATGCCTCTTCTATTTACACAAATCTATCTAAAAGCAACCTCAACAAGCTGGCACTTTCCTACAGTAACATTGCCAGATTTGCTACCGGCTCCCCTTTCAGAACCCACCACTGCTATAATCTGAAACAACTGGGTTGGCTGGAACTGCATAATCAAATTCTATTCCACCAACTGATTATTGCCCATAAAACCCTTCATCATCCAGGTAACACACCAATTCTCATGAGTCTAATCAGCCCATATAAAAATCTTAAAAACCTATGCTCAGCAAATAAACTACTGGTATCTAGACAAAAACGCAACAATAAAGCAGGAGACTCCCTTTTCTGTAATTTTGTGGGAAAAAGCTGGAACCTACTTCCTGGTGAGCTCACATCTCTGTCTTCAACTGCACCATTCAAAAAGAAACTCAAATTATACCTTACAACCCGCTGGCTATGTTCTTGTACTAAACCAGACTAAGATTTCTCTTCCTGTTATCCTAGGTTATACACTAATTATTATTCACTTTATAGCCACTTTAAGACCATTACCTTCTAAGTTAGACTTACTGTACCCAAGAAAGACTGTATGAACATGTCACTGCCTTATAGATGACATCACCGCTCTTAAATAATTCTCACAATCTTGTTTATAACTATTCTTTCTCCTGCGCCGTATTTATAACTTTGATTTGGGAATCTCCCACATCATTCTGCATACCCTTTTCTTCTACTATTGTTTGGTCAAGAAAAGGAGAAAAAACATATAAAGGAATATTCTATTTTGTTTTACTTTTATCTATCATGATTGCTAAGTTACCATGTAAACACCTGTTTTGTCTGACAAGTGAACTGTAACTGAAGTTGTAATGTTCTGTTTGTTCTTGTTTTTATATGGAGCTTTTGTCCCCAGGCCTGTACTGAAAATGGACATATATCCAGTTAGACTAGCCCGGTCAACAAATGTAAAATAAAATAAATATAGTAGACTTTTGAGTGAGTCTCCATTTAAGAGAAAAGTGTACTGATGTAGAATAATGTACAGCTCAAGCCTGCCACGGGTAAAATGCAATCTTTCACTAATCAGCCAGCCATGTTCAACTTTACAATAAAAATTGAATAAGCTCAACAGTCCGGAATATGACTAGTTTCAGTGCTGTTTTCTCCCAAACCATCTGTTTCTACTTCTGTGGTCCTAGGCATCATCCTGCCAGTTTTTTCTGACATTAAGTAACATGCATCTGCATAGAGACACTGCAGCCATTTGGCATGCATGCTGAAGAATCAGCTGATGTTTTAAAAGATTATTTTATACCTTCATGGTACATAAACGTAGCCAAAATATAAAGCTATTAATATGTTTTATATACTGTAAGTAGATTAGGACCGTGAAATAATATAATACTGATAATTTGTATCTGCAAGAATGCAGAAAAATAAATAATCCAATTGTATATGTATTTGCTCCATATAAATAGGCAAAGAACCAAACCAACCATTATGATTATAAAAAATAATGTAGCAGCTATTTGAAGAAATTGCTCTGTAGAAAACTCCTGCTACAATAAGATGTCACTTTCATTTATTGCAGCTTACTTAAAGTGTGTATCTAACTAAAGCTGTTAGCAGTCTGTAATAATATATATTTCAAAGCCCACCACCCATAAAATGTTTCACCAGTCACATAATCATCTTCCATTTTACGTAAAGCATTTAAATATGGATTTGTAACCATCTGGAATGTTGTGCGTTTCACAGATGTTTTTGTGGAAACCGTTTGTTTCTGCTTCTTTGATCTTGGGTGACATCCTGCCAGATACAGTAGCTCACTGACTATAAATAAGTAATAATAACTAATTTATTTTTTTATTGTTTTCTAAGAATCCCATGGTATACTACATTAGACCCTTTACCCTTGTATGCCTTTTGTTTTTGGAGTTCTTTCAAGAATTTCTATTCCATGAAAGGACTGGACACTACCCTCTTGCTCTGGACTTTTCCACCATTTGAATTTGGCAAACCATCATTGTCTTCCTGCAAGAGCAGAAACACTCATTTCAATGGGCTGCCAGATTCTTTACCTTCGTGCTACATAGCATATGTATGACAGAAGCTGTAGCTCCCTCATGACTTCTGTGATTGCAGTTCATGAAGACAAACATAGTAATGACTATATGTTTTCCTTGTCGTGCCATGTTAAATCCATACTGTACTGTGTAGGGACTCAAATACAACATAAGTGTATAGCAAGAGGTGCTACTGATGAGAGTGCAGATAATGGAGCTCACTGTCAGAAAGGTTTAGTACATATTATGGTGGTCTGTGCACGATACAGCATTATAGCCCAGTCTGCTTGAGTGGATAACAAATGAGTGTGTGTAAGGCACATATCATTGCAAACTCTTTCACTCATTAATGATGAGCAAAGTTTATCTTTAAAAAGTTACATAGTTATGGGATGGTCATTGTACCTTGATTATGACCTGCAGGACTTCTGTTTGGCTTTATTGATAAATCGATCAATGCACAAAATCAGTCTACTCAGTGACTGCAGTGCGTTTAATGGTTTGCATCTGCAGATAGCCAATACTAGGAGATTGGCACACTGAGAGATATTAGGAGTGTGCTCAAATTCCCCATACTGTCCACACTGTAAAGACTAGAATGCAGACCTAATACATATATTCTGGAGTTGTAAATGCATTTTCAAGCTTTGGAATTCCCTTAAGTTACACCTGTAAAAAATGGGGTACCAAGCATCAGCACTAACGTGGGAATTTACTCTTTTACACATCCTCCGGGCCAACATCTCAGGAAAACAAGCTAACCCACTTAAAATGATTTTCTTATTAACGAAGCTATATATAGCTTGCAAATGGTTAGATCCTGTAAGTATCTCTTGGGAGGAATTCCATAAATCTGCTAGTAAACAACTATTAGCACATAAAATAGTATTGGACAAAAGAAACAAAAATATGAAAGCCCGAGCAATCTGGGAACAGTCCAATAACATCTTATTAGCATAAAGCATCAGGTATACCATATCTTAAATGAACTGGAAACATTCCCACAAGTGCACAGCTTAACTATGGACATAGAATCATTTTTGTATGTGCTGTTTTTAGACTTCTTCTTCTGGCTTTTTCCTGGTTAGGGTTCGCCACAGCGGATCACCTGTCTGCTCATGATTGGCAGTGGAGTGTTACAGTGTCGAGTTGCCAGCCCGGCGCCCAACCTTCCACAGAAGGCACACACATGCACTCACACCTAGGGCCAATTTAGAGTGTCCAATTCGCCTGCAGCATGTCTTTGGGATGTGGGAGGAAACCAGAGCACCCGTTAGAAACCCACGCAACCACAGGGAGGACATGCAGACTCCGCATAGAAGGACCCTAGCCGATTATCGAACCGGAGAACCTCTTGCTGTGAGGCGACAATGCTAACCACTGCACCACCATGGCCGCCCCATGTGCTGTTTTTAGACTAACAAAATTAATTTGGAAAACATCTTTCTTTATATTGTAATTAGGTATGTTGTATAACCTACATGTTTCTACTTTATCCACAATGTATAAAATGCAAATATGGTAATTTTGTAAATATGGAATGGTTATGGATTTTGCAAATGTAAAACGAAAATAAAAATTATTGAAAAAAAAAAGGAGTGTGCTCATATTCAGTGGACATATCTGCAGGACAGTGTGATATGCACTGTATTATGGAGGATGGCTTGATATGGATACGGTAGGACTAAGTTGCATATTGAGTGTAATGATTCAGTACTGTACAGTACTAGTCAGGTAGTGGCAGTGTTCCATCCCACTCACCATTACATGGGACACACCATACTATCCCAGAGATAGTGATTCACACTACTGACAGGTCTGTGTGATTATTTGCTGCACAGTACAGTGACCATCACACACCAGTTAATAACACTGCTCTGTGCATGTGCTGCTTCAGCCTGTACACAGAGCTATGGTCCCTGATTCATAAAGTGTGCATCCCATGCTGCCTTTATGATGCATGCACATGTAGTGGCACTGTTTAAAATATTATAGAATTAGCATTACTGCATGACAACACATCCCTTGCTACACTGCACATTGTAATGGTGCTTCTGGCCATGATCTGACATCACCCAAAGTTCATAGGCACTGGAAGCTGTTGAAGACTGGGGGGGTGGATGGTGAGAGGGGCACTTAGTGAGCTAAAAAGGGCAATTTTTTATTTCCTACCACAACATAGATTCACCTGGGGGACATTAAGCTTAGCCAATTCCCTTTTGGTGCTTGAATTAACATTGTCTGATTGGTCTTACCTATCCCATGGCTGATAATTGTATATTAGTGCTAGTGAGAATAACTGTGATCATGCCATAGATAATTTGAGGGGACCCATGTAAAGAATGCAGCATTTAATAACTGCCTCTGTCCATAGTGGCACGAAGGGCAATTGTGGAGTACATTTTCTATTACCCATCCTTAGATCCAAGTTGCATTTGAATATGGACAGATGAGCTTTGTTTTATTTTTATGGATAGTCTGTCCTGGAACAGGGGTAGTGTCTGTTATATATATCCATCTCTCCACAACATTCAGTTTAGATACCTGGACTGAGTATTTCTGATGCCATTTGACTTGCTGATGTTCGGTAGGTCCATCTATATTAGGTCGGAGGATGCCTTGTATGCCAGACATGTCACCTCTAAGCACTCTGTAGGATACTGAGTATAGTAATAAATCTCTGAGGTGGTCCATGCAAGACCTATTGTTTAGGACTTGTATCCTTTTAGTAAGGTATCTCTGCGGTATTCCAGTCATTGCATGGGGCTGGACAGATACATGCCAAAGTGGGCGTTATACAAAATGATTGACCTAATGAGAGCTTTGTAAAAGGTGACAATAACATCTCTAGAGCTAGTCACAATCAATTTGTTTATAAGCTGTGCAATATAGCAAGGCTTTCTTATAACTCTGGGCACATGTTGGTCAAAAGTTAGGTCACTGTACACACAAGTTCCCAAATGCCAAATAACTGGGTCAGTTCTCAGAGGGCATTGTCATGACTTTGACACCAGTTATTATTTGAGGCAAACCTTCCTGCATGATGGTTAAGTCATTTGGGGATTCAATAACTGCTCCTAGCTTGCAGTCATCTCAAACTTAGCTGGCCAAAGCCCTTTGGTATTTCCTTTTATTTCTGAGATGTATATGCCAAACAGAAAAAGTCTCAGCACCGAACCCTGGGGGATTCCACTGGTGACTGGTCTCTTCCCCTGTTTTGATCTCCTGCATCCTGTGAGCCAAGTTGGCAATGCAGCTGGTGATGTAAGTGTTTGCTCCTACATTATTCATCTTTTGTACTACACTTCAGTACGGGATTGTGTCAAAAGGCTTGGCCAGGTCAAGGTGATGTGGTGGGAACTGTTTTACCTTCATCCATTGCTTTGGTAACAAGAATAAAGCTTAAAATGTCCCCATGATTTTGAGCCTTTCACACTTTCCTTTGGGTTGTTTTCAAACACAAAAGGGTCATGCACACATGTATGCATTCTTTGATTCACCTTCCTGATTGTATTAAATTAAATTCCTTCTTTAATACAGCACCAGTTATTAGAATGTGTTTTAAATTCAAGGTTTTGAACAGTCTTCTAGTAAGTAATGAATCAAAATGTATGAACCAATAATGACAAAACTACCCATTTCAGAAAATTTCAACCATAAAAGGCCACTCAGACTTCTGTCATTACAATCCACCAATATCAGTAAATATGCAAAATCTCTGCAGAAGTAAGTCATCTAAATAATTCCACATGTAAGGGATCTCTAACTAATGAAGAGGTTGCTGCTAGGAAACAACTTTATATTTCATTGTTTCATCTACAAATAAAGTGTCTGCTCCCCTTGAAGAATAAATTGCCTATGTTACATTAAAAAATGATAAGCCAGTAATATTGCAATAGGGAATGGATGGCAAACTGATAACAGGCTCATAGTTACTGGGTAACTCCTCCAAAGGAGGACTGCAGCATTCAGTCTCTTTAAATTACAGAGCAGTACAGTATCAGTGATCCATCTGCATACTGTGGGAGTAGAACCCACAGCCTTCTGCATCAAAAGTAAGGCTACTACCTGTCGTGCTACTAACAATGCAAACAGACTCTGAATAAGCAACACTAAACTTCTTTTCCCCTGAAGATGTCAGCTTCCTGTACATTTTTTTATTTATTTAACATTTGTTTACTGGGAAAGTCCGACTTGGAACAAAAACAGCTTTCAGCAGAGGCCTGGGAAGAAATGCTCCAGATGTATGTATTTGTAACATGGGAGGAAACCAGAGCACCCAGAGGAAACCCACACAAACACAGGGAGAGAGGACATACAGACTCCACACAGAAGGCACCCCAGCCAAGAATCAAAACCAGAGAACCTCTTGCTGTGAGGCACTACCACTGCACCATACACTTAACACAAGTAAAGCTCTCAATTTCACAGCAGAAGAATTGTGAAAAAAGCCAACATTTATTTTTTTTTTTTTGGGGGGGGGGCAAAGGGCCAAAACTTGGGACACATTTTAAATATTGCTTGTATAATCTTAGAAAGTTGCTGAAACAGTGTTTTGTGTTACCAAAAAAGATAGAAGACTGAAAGTTAAAAGGCAGTCATTATTTAGTGAATTCCATTCTCATTGATTTGCCACAAAACCAAAAATATTAACTCCCTGAATCACAAGTGGTGGTGTGGGTAGAGAATGCAGGCCCTTGTACTTAAGGTTCAGGGTTTGAATCTGGATAATTCTACCCACCAGTTATAAGTAACTGGGGTATTTCTCACACACACACACACACACACACACACACACACACACACACACACACACACACACACACACACACACACTCTTTCTTACTGCATAAATAGAAAACAGAGCTTTCACCACTTAATGAATAAAACCAGCTTACCATGGGTGTTGACTCTGGCACCAGGTGTGTTAGCAGTAATGATGTGAACAGTTTTTCTGTGCACTTTTGTGTTTAAATTAAGTTAGCGTGCAGTGCACATATGAGTCCTCCTCTGGGACTTTCTTAAAGAAAAACTGAATGTTGTTATAGGTCTTGCAGCTGTAAAAGTGGGGGGCTGCTCTCTCCCCCTATGGTTCCGGCACTGAACTCCTGCCTATCATATCCCCTACAGGGATATATTTATTTATCCTTTTGTTGACCAGGTTAGTCCCACTAGGCTAGTGGCCTCTCTTCAGAAGAGACCCAAGGTTCTATTTTTATTAATAGGTCAAATTTGCCTTGGGCATCTGGGAACTTCCACTTTGGGTTTTGATAGGTACCATGGGGTCTTTAACATCCACCTAAGCTACCACCAACTCAGGTAGATGGAATCTCAGTATAATGTCTCACCTGAAGGATGACAGACTGAGGGCTGAAGCATCCATTTATACTGCACTGGACTTGTAAGAAAATGATCTACCTGGTGTGGGAATAGAACCCACAGCTTTCTGCACCTAAGATGAGTGTGTTACCTGTTGCACTACTGACACTGACTAATCTCAAGACCTCAGTACTGTGGCATAGCTGTTCAGTGTGCTTTTAGTTATGGGTCACAGACATTGCTGGGGGGCATCATTGACTATATATGTTTAGGAAGCATAGTTAGGACATGACTGTGGAGTGCTCCTGCTTAGTTGTTATGGTGTGTACACCACATAACACTCTTTAAATACTGCTGTCGCTGATCTCCTTCAGGATGTTTATGAATCATGACAGAGGTACCAGGTGTGCGGACAGGGATCAATGCATGTAGTTCTGTGCACTGCCTATGGATCTGCCATGATTATGCATGTTCCTTTTCTAAATAACACTGACTGTATATCTCTGTCTGTGCACTAGCACTTTGTAATGCTTACAAGCATTATGACTTTTGTCCCCTTAGGTTTTTTACCATCCTCTCCTGGTTACCACCATCTATCTTATTTAGTTTAATTTTCCCTTTATCTTTCTCCACTTCCTTATATAACTACAAATTATTTTCCCTTGTTAACTGATTTGGCTATCCTTTTATCAGTCCCGGGGGCTTTGTTTTTTCATTTCTCTTATTCGTTTGTTGACCAGATAAAGTTACGAGGCTTAGTTGCCTCTTTCCATGCCTTGATATGGGAGCACTTTCTGGATAATTAATTTGCCACACAGTAGTCAAATGCAAACACAGATTCAAACCAGAACCACAGGATGAAGTTCAAGTTAACCTTAACCCCCTGTGTTAAACTTACAGGCAATACTGCCTGCTTTGCGCTGTACTAAATTGTACTGTTTTTCAGAATTGCTTTGCATTTCCTAAATGTTCTCTGCATTTAGTCGTAATCTTTGGTGTCACCCTGTTTGACAACTACACTGTGTCTCTCCTCTCTGATTTGCAAGTAGATTTCAAACAAAGGATTGCAAATTCTATCCAGCATTGATCTTCACATCACCCTTATGACATTTTATTGTAGCATTTCTGAAGCACTGTCCCATTTTGCTGAATTCTTTCCTCTTGAAGTTAAGAACATCGATTCTTAATTGGCTCATCTCTGTATTTAACAGTGAATACTTGCTCCCAAATAACTGACCACCCCACCATTTGAGAACACCACAATTAAAGCTACACTTTGTTGTGTAGGGTCTACTACCACACTTATGAGACTTGCCTTCTGCAGAGACTCAAGAAAGAGTTTGTGGAGTGTACCTAACCATGGAAAATGAATGCAGCTGAAACCACCAATCATTTTACAAATAGTGAAGTTTATCATAAACAGCTGCAGATAACCCAGATTCTTCCAAGAAAATAAAGTCTTGTGGTTTTAACTAGACACAACCAATACCTTTATTTCAGTATTATATCTCTGGGAAAATAGTCTCTGATAGCAGCTGTCTGCGAATTCCTTCTGGCAGGAATATTTTCCAGTTTTGTTTCCGAAGTTGTTGTTCATGTTTGGTGGTTGTCAGTCCTTGAGCCAGTGCTTTAGACAATAAATTTTCTTTACCAAGGGCAAGCACTCTGTCTGGACTTTTTTTATACTATCTTCCAATGCTCGCTCAACTATCCTGTTCGTAGGTTCCTCTCTGCTCTTTAAATAACAGATACAACTGAACAAAACATTAATGGCATTTAAAGAAAACTGCCCTCTATTTGCGCATCTATGGGTTACAAACATTATTTGCATATTTTTGTGTCACAAATGCTATTTGTTCCATTATTTGTATATATTTAGTGGCTCTTATTTGGTGAGAACCAACACAATATGCACAACGCATAAGTTAGGGCATGGCATCTAGGTCCAAAGAGGTCATTATGCCAGTGTGCTCCACCAGTTATCAGACCAATCATAGAGAACAATGCGCCCTTCAATATGTACATGACTAGGCATATGCAGCAACCAGAGTAACGTCAGAAGTTACTTACAAAAAAGAATTCTTCCAAGTCACAAGTCCACAAAATACGAAAAAGAGACTCCACGAAGAGAAAACAAGGCAGTTTAATATGGAAAAACTTGTAACAATAATATAGTTTGGTGTTCCGGGTGAAAGCACTAAACTATATTATTGTTACAAGTTTTTCCGTATTAAACTGCCCTGTTTTCTCTTTGTGGAGTCTCTTTTTTATATTTTACAAAAAAGAATACAAGGTGCAACAAACCTGACGTACACAGAGCACCTTAAAGCCCTTTCGCTCTACTCAATCTCCTACAGATTGCTATGGGATGATCTATATTTGGCTAACAAGGCATCCACAAACATGCCACTTACGAATCTCCTGCATATTCAGAAGTCAAATAGTACTTACGAATCTCCTGCATATTCATAAGTCAAATAGTACTTACGAATCTTCTGCATATTCATAAGTCAAATAGTACTTACGAATCTCCTGCATATTCATAAGTCAAGTAGGACTTACGAATCTCCTGCATATTCATAAGTCAAATAGTACTTACGAATCTCCTGCATATTCATAAGTCAAATAGTATCAGAAATAGAAGCTCTGGGGACCTGAATGTTGTCTGTGGCTTAAAGAGAGCATGGTGAAGAGACAGATATGTGTCCCAGAGATGGCCCCTCCAATTACAGACATCATGTGCTCTGTTCATCGACCATGTCGAATCTACTGAATCCATTTAGCAGATTCGACATTGTGAGTGGACACACAGTTTAACTTTCTTTCTTTCTTCCCTTTGATATTCCGTGCAGGAATTCTTTTTTATGGTGAAATTTGTTAGTAAACTAACAATATACCTATATACATATAGTGACGTCTGGTTATATGACTTGTTCAGACTTGCAGAGCAGGCAAATGGAGGGTGTGGGAATCAAAGCCAGGACTGCTGAAGGGTATAGGTCTAGCAGCACTTAGTGTTAAAGCTCTGCAGTATTGAATACAGTTCAGTTTGAGAGTCAATGTCCAGATTTAAACCTAACTGAGGAAATCTCATTCAAAAATAACCAATAATAGAAAAAAATAGGTGCATTAAACATTACAGTAAAAAATAGTTGCATTGCAGCCTTATTCTATACTGCAAGAAATGTAGGTGGGTAGGAATATGGAAGCCACAGGTAGGACACAGGGCACTTGCATTCTCTAGCATGCCATTCTCCATTCTTTCTTTGTGATCCGATCCTATCTAAAAATATGATCTTATATATAGATAATTCCCTGGGCAAATGTAGCTGCATGCAAAGTAGAGACTTGTCTGTGCATTGATGCAGGGGGGGATGCCAGTGTTTATCAAAGAATGACATTTCTTGATAGTTTTGGCACTGCACAGCTGCCTTTACATTGCAATATAAGGCCATATTACACTACATTATAGGATCTTTCTTGCTTGCATTGCATCTCTGTCATGCTCTCATATGTCACATCATCTGTAATACGTAACAGTGATGACTCTTTTCCCTTGTTCTCTCCCCCCTCCCCCTCATTATCTTGGCACCCCTTGTTCTCTCCCCCTCCCCCCATACTTCTCATTATCTTGGCACAAGAAATCTGGACAAAGCTAAAAAATGGGAGGACAAAGGCCTGAAAATAGGGATGGATTTTAAATATTGCTCTTATAAACTTAGAAAGTTACTTGAATAGCAGGTTTTGTGTTAGCATGCATTTTCTGAAGGATATGAAGTCTGAAACTTTAATGCAGATCATTATTTAGTGACCTTATTGATTTGCCAGAAAAACATGTATTTTTGAATTACAGACCAAAATTATGAGGCAAAAAGGTGGACATTCTGAGAAAATCTGGACAGCTGAGAGAGGTATGTCTTTCCCTCTCTCACAGTGTCACTACACTTTTCTTTTAACCTGTTCTTTGGTGTTTTATTTCTTTTCATTTATGTTTGCATTTTCTACAGCAACTGCCATGGTCATGTAAGTAACAAAGCCCAGGTCACCAGCCCAGCCCCCCCCCCCCCACACACACACACACTGGTCACAGCCATCACTCCACCAGGCTCCAGGCCTGCCGGGGTGCAGCAGGGGTCAGGTAGGATGGCTACCCTGTGGCCTTTGGTTGCTGTTCACCAGAGGGAAGCATCACTATTCCCTTCAGGAGTTGGTTCAGATGGGCGGGGGTGGGGGGTGGGGGTTGGGGGGGTTGAATGACTAGTATCTGGAAATCTACATTGGCTGCCTAGAGAGGGTCTTTATGTGGCTTATATTGTCACACCACTGCCTGTCTCTGCTTTTTCCACCTCAGATGAGGTTCAGTGTGGAGGATTATTGGGGTGCTGACTAACTTTGCTCCCTGTGTCTAGCACTGGTAGGGCAATACCGAATGATATGCCCACCCTATCACCCATCCTGGTGTTGCTCTTGCCTTCAAGTCACCTTCCTTTCTTGTTTGTTGTAAAATCCTTCCCTTCACCACTGTCCTCCCATTGTCTGTGTGTCTATAATTCCATTGACCTCCCTTTGCATGTCACCACCTCCTCTTAGGATCTTACTGTTTTATGTTTTTATGCCAATGCATCTAAACCTCATGCTCTTGTCATTCATTGTCCTTCCCCATCTTTCCTTCTCCTAATAAAAACTGAGTGCCTGCCCGTGCTAAAAAATATAAAAAAAAAATATATATATATATATATATATATATATATATATATATGTATATATAAAGATATATACATATATATCTTATATAGGTAACTGTGGTCGATAGTGACACCTAAGAGTTTAGTATGAAGTACAGGAGAGAGGATAGTGAGGTTAGCAGATGATATAGAGAAAGGAGGCGGAGGGTCAGGGGGTTTACCTGGGAAGAAGAGTATAAGTTCTGTTTTGGTTGGATTCACAGTGAGTTGTGAGTCAGTTAGCTACTTTTCAACCTCTGAGAATGCCTCTTGGGTTATTGACTAAGAGTTGTAGAGAGGATGAGACATATTAAGGCAGAGTCATCTGCATATTGGACAAGAGAAGCTTGTCTGGTGACAGTATGGCGTTTGTTAGTGAAGAGAGTAAATAGGAGTGGTCCAAGGATGGATCCCTGTAGGACACCCAAATTTACAGGAAGTAGAGGTGATAAATTGTTTTGCCCAAGTTCTTCCATCCTGTAAGATAAGCTTTGAACCAGTTGACAGTGGAGCAACTAAGGTTAAATTCTGATAGTGTGTTTAGAAGTTTGTAGTGAGAGACCATGTCAAATGCCTTTGACAGGTCAATGAAAGTAGAAGAGACAATAAGACCACTATTCCTATAATGGTTGACTGTATCGGAGAGGGATAAAAGGGCGGTGGAGGTACTGTGTAGGGGCAAAAGCCATGCTCTGACTTGGAAAGGAGGTTGTTATTAAGAAGATGAGACATGAGTTGAGAATGGATTCATCTTTCAATGATTTCAGAGAGAGGGGGACAGGATGACGATACGTCTGAAATTAGAAAGTTCTGTTGAGCTTCCTCCTTTATGTAGAGGAATGATGTGGGATATCTTTCATATGGCTGGGACTTGTTCTGCTATTGGTCTAGTTATTAGAATGCAAACAGGGTATGCAATGGCTTTAGCTGCTTATTTTAGGAATTCTGCTGGATGTTTATCAGCTGCAAGAGTGATGGGTTTAAGTTTAAGTAGATGTGTTTTTTATAACATTAACTAGAACAGGGTGAAAGAAGAAGGTGGTGGTGGTGTTAGAGGTCGGTTTAGGAATATCGAGGGGAGTGTTGGTAGTATCCTTTGTGAGAGCTAGTATAGATTCTATAAAATATCTGTTGAATGTTGAAAGTTTACTCCGGGGATTACTTCAGTAGCTCTGCTGGACAGAGGCACAGGGAACTAATTTAAGGGAGCGGCAAAAGCCAACACATTCTGGCTAGGCTTATAAATGCCTTCGGGCAGATAGCCTAGTACCTACCTATGAACCTATATCATATATATATATATATATATATATATATATATATATATATATATATATATATATATATATATATATGGATCTACTGCTCTACATCGAAAATACACTTCAAAATAGAGCAGTAGACCCTACACTTCAGCGAAGGTCCACTTAAACAAAAGTGCACTTTTGCTGAAGTCTAGTTCCCTGGGCTACCAAAAAAAAAAAAAACACTAAAACATGTTTGCCCCCCCACACCCCCACTTAAATATACCAACTCCAAGATCGCACTACAGCGAGGAAAAGGGAATATTCCCATTCTGGGCTGTAGTGTGACTGCCGAAGTCAATGTTCGAAGTTTCACTACTTCGAACAAGTGGACTCAGTGAAGTGGGGTTCGAAGTAGTGAAACTTCAAACATATTGACGGATCCCATATATATATATATATATATATATATATATACATACATACACACACACATACATACATATGCTTCCCTGATGAATGGTCAGACTTACTTAATATTGACTGTACCATACCAGCATTAAGAAGTTCAAAACTGCATAAAATCAGAAAACCTAAATATCAAATTTACAAAAAGATAAAGAAAGGAAAACTCTTTCCTCTCCTGATCTTCACACTAAAAACTTCCATAACACTAGCCTCACATTTGCCTGAACAGTGGCAGTATTACATGAAGAGTGTTTTTTAAGGAAAAGTGTAGGGTTAGGGTTAGCACCCATTAATAAGGTGGGCAAGCACATTTCTGAGTACCTGAGTAAGTGTATTAATTTTATGTACTGTGAATGTGACACCAAATACATGCCCATCCTGCGTCTTAAATCTGTCCCTTTCACCTTGCAACAGTGGAGAGGGATTTAAGGAGAATCAAGTGCAAATTATATAATGGCAGTATTTTAAAAATCAAAATGCATAATGACATTTTCTTATTTTAAAATAGAAGAGTAAACAGGACACACAGCCAATCTGACTGGAAGAAACAACAAGAAAAACCTAGCCAAGCTAGAGTTTGCACTGTGTTATTCCTTGAACCATCTTGCAAAAAAGAGAGAGAACTGTAATAAATCTAAGAGAAAATCCATGACTTTCCAGCTAACCTTGATTTCAGTAGTAAACCACACACCTGAAGGAAATCAGGCTCAGCCTCTGGAAACACCAAACGTTTTATTAATCCACAAGGAGACAAATAACTTTAACGCTAGTAGTTGTAATGCGTTTTCGATTCGTAGTCTTCTTCAGAAAATCAAAGTCAAATGGACTAGCAACAAGGACCACTCCTTTTATACCCAGAATGTTACAATAATTAATCTTAATTAGTTCATTAAGCCATTAACCCTTAAACTCTTGATACTCATTCTCCCATACAAAATCTGATATTATAAACTTTAATCACTCTATAAAACACTTACTTAAAAACATATTACATACATAACTAACTAAAATAACTTCAAAACCCTAATTTACTTAATAATATGTATATTAAAAAGTACACATATAAATATATAATTATACAATTATATCTTCCAAGCTTTTAACTAAATGAAGTTTTCCAGATGTAGCTCTCTGCATCAAGCACAGTTTCCCTTAAGAGCACACGGGGAACACACTCAGCCCAAGTCTGGGTTTATCTCTCTCTCCCCAGGTCTCCAGTAAGGCTCCCCACTGGCATAACTGCAGAGTTAAGTCCTCAGCCGAGTATCCAAGCCATGTCTTCCACCACTCTCTCAGTGAAACCAGTGCGTCGTGTCCCTACTCCAAGTAGCTAACACACGCACACTTTGGGAAAGACTGGCACAGGTTTACTACCTGTGCCCCATTCTGCCCAGACTATAAGGTAGTTACTGCCACCAGACACTCCCAATACAGCTAGTCTAAGGCTCTTACAAGGGTACCAAATTATACTGAGTGAAATTAATATTAATACGAATGGTAGTTTGACCAATACAATAAGACTTTCAGGAGTGGCCACAGAGCCACCAAACAAATATGAGTACTCTCAAAGGTTAAAATATTCTCTAAATTGACCAGCCACAATGAAAATTGTAAGTATATTTTAATAATAAATAATAAAAGAATATGAAAATACTAAATATCTATTTACAATAAACATCAGAGTTTCAACTGCAGGAAATATTAAAATAACACAGATGAATAGATTCACACAGATACAGAAAAACAGTACTTAACTAATCTCACTATATTTTCCTGACTAATTTAGAGAGTTACTATTTCCTGGTCACTTACTAGAGCAAGGCAAGATGAAGTGGGTGAGAGACCCTTCTATGTCAGGTTCCAAGAAACAGACTGCACCAAGACTTCAGTCTCACCTAGTATTAAATATTATTTTTGTCCTAGATTACAGGATGACATCACATATATCTGGTCATCTCAATTTTTGTTCCCATGCAACCCCCGCTTTGCTAGAAACAGCCAGGATTTAGCACCTTTGTGTCAATAATACACACAGAGAGAACCTTGATAAGATATGCTGCAGTTCTTGGAAGTCATAAAACCATAAAACACTCCCAATCTTTCTACAGAAGATAATAAACTGTACTTCTTACAGACGTTGCATCTCTGGCTTCATTCAAAACTGTGTGATAACATCTTTATGGCGTAGGCCCAGTAATTTAATGTCTTACTATTTCTCGAAGTTGGCTGGAACTCATCTTAACCTCTTTGTCTTCCAGTATTCTGTGTTAAAATGTATACATTTAATCAATTACAATACAGTACAGTCTGATGTATATGTCTATTTCTTTTTCTTTCCAGCAGAGCACACTGCTGGTACATTTTTAACACAAGAAGCTGTACAAATACATTTTTCAACACAAGCATCTGTACAAATCAGTTTGATATACAAACAACATATAATTCTTTACAAAATTCCAGCTAGCTGTGCTGACATATGTTACACATCTACACATCCACTGCCGTACTTCTCCTGGCATAGCTGGTAGTACCTCACATTGTCACAATGGAGATGAAGTGCCTGAGAAGTGGAGTAGGATGCAGATTGTGGGACACACAAAAAATGAGGGTATCACAGCAGAAGCCAAAGTAGCCCCACTTTTAGAGGTAAAAAAAGAACAGATTATAGAGGTTCAGTCACTTGAGCAGGAAATCAGAAAATGATTTGGTAAACTAGATTTGGGAGAGACAGGAGGAAGACAAGACCCTTGATCACTATAAGTAAAAAACTAAGAGCTCTCATAAAATCATCCAAAGCAAATTTTGAGAGAAAAATAGCTAAAGACTCAAAAGACAATCATAAGGCATTCTTTAGCTATGTTAGAAACCTGGGAGGAAACTCCCAGATATGCTCAGAACTAGTCAAAAATGATGTGAAGATTACTGATCCTACAGACATTGCCAACATACTGGCTGACAGGTTCAGTGCAAACTTCTCCCCCCCCCAAAAGGAGAGATATCTATACCAAGCGATTGCAGCCCCCAAAAATTTCCAACGCCCAACTTAAAACTGCTCTCTGCAAAGTAAAAAACACAGCATCGATGGGACGCGACGGTGTCCCCGGCTGTGTGCTCCACGAACTCAGTGAGGAATTAAACCCACAACTAGGACAGCTATTTAATCAAAGTCTTACCTCTGGATATGTACCCAGGAGTGGCGCACTGCAACTGTGGTCCCACTTCACAAAGGCGGTGCTTCCACCGACCCTGGAAATTACCGCCTATTAGCTTGACAAGCCTTATCTGCAAAGCCATGGAGAGGATCATAATGGACCTCATAAATAAAGACATAGGGAATTTGCAGACCTTGGACCCAACCCAGTTTGGCTTTGTCAAAGGCAGATCATGCCTTTTAAACTTGGTTGACTTTTGAAACAGTCACCAAAGCCATTGATGAGGGAAAGGCAGTCCATACAGCCTACCTGGATCTGGCGAAGGCCTTGATACAATACCTCACTCGGGTATCATTGAAAAACTCAGCAGCTTAAATGTTAACCCATACATCACAAGATGGGTTGCAAACTGGCTGAGTGACAGAACCCACAGGGTCAGAGTTGCTGGCGCCATGTCAGACTCAAAGCCTGTCACAAGTGGGGTCCCACAGGGCTCAGTCCTGGGCCCACTCTTGTTTGGCATCTACTTTTCCGAAGTACAAGCAAACACAGGAGGGTTATGGCTGACAAAGTTTGCAGATGACTGCAAACTGGGAGCCATAGTAGAAAACACATCTGACACAGATATCCTTCAGAAGGGTCTCACAGAAGCGGATAACTGGTGCCAGAGCCATGGCCTAAAGTTAAATGCCAAAAAATGCATAGTCATACCCTTCGGGAAAAACAAGGTTACCCCTGGCTACCAAATAGGTGGCAATCCACTGAGCACAGAAGAAGTTATCAGGGACTTGGGGACCCAGGTTGATTGTAGTCTGTCATTCGACACCCATGTAGCTAAAGTAGTTAGGAAGACCTTCTACATTGCCCACCTTATCATGAAGGGATTCTCATCTAGATCAAGGGAGGTCATGGTCTCCCTTTACTCATCACTCATCAGACCAATGATTGAGTACAATGCCCAATTCGGAATGTATCTGACCCGACACTTGCAGCAGCTGGAGAGACCACAAAAGTTCCTCACCAAAAGGATAAAGGGTCTCAAAAATCTGTCCTATGCTGCCCGACTGAAGGAACTCCAGCTCTATTCAGTCGCACCGCTTGCTCAGAGGTGACCTTTGCCTAACATACAAGGCCATGTCAAACCCAGATTTGATGAATATGCTTCACCTCAAAAAATCTAGATCCACCAGAGCCACAAGGCGGGAGACTTAAACCTCGACACGGCTATTAATAGGACGTGCTGGAGGGATAGATTCATCACCCAAAGACTCCCTATGCTGTGGAACAAAATCCCGGTATATGTGAGGCAGAGCACCTCGCTGGCCTTGTTCAAGAGAAATCTTGACCAATGGATGGGAGATCGCAAATATACCCCAGGGATTACCTCAGTGTCACTGCTCGACAGAGGCACAGCAAAATAATGGGTATAGTTCCCCATACTTAAGGGGTGGCGTAAGCCACAAAACGATGGGCTAGGCTTGTAAATGCCCTCGGGCAGATAGCCTAGTATGAACCTATGAACCTATGAACCTATAAGACAGTACATAAGGATTTCCAGCCAAAAGATGGATAACCAGTTGAAAGAAGACCCGCAACAGCCAGGTGTAAATTTCAAAGAAAGGAGGAGAGTGGTTTTGAATCAAGACAGGTAGCAGCAGTGTGCACAGTATCATGATGCCATATAAAGTAGGAGCAGGGAGCAGATGATGAGGCTAAATCTTCATTAGAAGCCTGGAGGTTTAGCAGGATCCACTTCTTCAAAGAGAGAAGGCAGGTCTGTCTGAGAGGTTATACTTGTCACAGAATTAAAAGTTAGTGATTACTCCATGGTGCACTCATTGCATGTCTCTTCCTTAAGTACTTACATGACATGTAGGAGACAGCAGACATAAGAAAACCACCTGATGCTGCCTAGATGATGGCCCTGCTATGATAAACTGTTACTTGATAGAGCAAGAATGGCCAGAGTCATGTGATCAACCAGATTGTTGGTAGGTATGAAATGGGTCAAAAAATGTCCACTTTTAGCAATCCCCTCTAACATTTTCAAACTTCAGTGCAAAATAAAATTAAATATGCCATTACAGGCTTAAATACATTAGCACTGAAATGAAACTATGCATTCACAACAGCCAAAACCACATAATATTTTATTGGATGGGCTCGACATT
The DNA here is from genome assembly GCF_019279795.1 of Protopterus annectens. Lineage (NCBI taxonomy): Eukaryota > Metazoa > Chordata > Ceratodontiformes > Protopteridae > Protopterus > Protopterus annectens. Next base: position 120,810,838 of record NC_056743.1, read on the forward strand.
CTCATTAACTGGATTCAACATTAGTGAATCTGATCGTACATCATGATCTCATGGGATGATATGCAGAACTTTTAAGTTTCAGCTATAGGCATTGACTGTAACATTACCAGGTTAGGGGACAATGATGTGGCTAAAGAAAAAGAATATAAGTGAATAATCTTTTTGAATGTTAAAATAGCTGACTTGAATGAAAATGTCTCCATAAAGCTTATTCATAAAGAGATGCTCATAGATTCATAGGTAAGTACCAGGCTAGCTGCCGTTGTGGGCTGTTTTAAGCCTAGCCAGTTTCTCTTTTGGTGCTTGAATTAACCTGTTCTATTTGGTGTGAGATTGGTCTTACTGCATCCCATGGTCAATAATTAGACATTGCCTCCTAGTGATAATAACAATGATCACTAGGAGGACCCATATTATGGCTCATCTTTTTGTCTGATCTGCACCATGCTGGCTTGGCTTATTCTTCGGTTAAAGCTCACCTGTTAGCAATCTCTGCTTGTCTGCCCTTGGACCCCCCTTTGGCCTCTTGGTGTGAGGTCAAGAAATTTCTTAAAGATGTTATTCAAATCAGGCCCCTGAGAACTGCTAGTTCATTGCAGCTTTTGACTTCGAAGGCTGTTCTGCTGTTGGCTCTTACTTCTACAAAGAGAGAGTCTGAACTTCAGGATTTTATGGCCATTCCTCCTTTTTTAAATTTTCACAGCGACAGGGTGTCTCTGGTACTAATCCCCTTCTTTTATGCCCAAGGTGGTCAATGAATTGTCTCTTAAACAGTCTATTCAACTTCCTTCTTTTTATTCCCCACATTCTGCCATTGAGAAGGTTCTTCACACCTTGGACCTGTATAGACAGCTCAGATACTCTTTGGATAAAACAAATGTTATTTGCAAGTCTGAGCAGCTTTGTGTTTCCTTTTATCGCAAGACTGTGGGTTTGACTGTTTCCAAGTAAACCATCTCCTCCTAGATCCCTAAGGCCATTTCCTTCTGTTATTTTTATCATGGCAACAGTCTTTCTTCATCTGTATAAGCACATTCTACTAAGACAGTTGCCTTTTTCAAGGATGTGGGCACCAATTGCATCCTTGTGGCTGCAACTTGGTCCTCTGTTCATGCTTTTACTAAGCATTATAAATTGAATGTTGTTTCCAGGACCAGTGCAGGTTTTGCCAGGGCTATTTTGCATGGATTTTTGGAGGGCTGTTCTATGTGTTCTTCCTCCCAGGCTTCCTCTTAGCTCTTCTACTCTCCCAGAGGTGATGAATACTACAACAGTGATATGGAAAGACATAGTACAGTTGTGTAATTTTTTACCTTAACAGTAGATGATGCTGTCTTCATTGTTGCAGTATTTAGTCCCTCCTTTCCCCCCTCTCTTATAGCTCTTGCCCCTATGCTTTTCTTACCCTCCTGGATGAGGGGCTCTCACTTCCTTTTCCTTCTGAACATTTTTGTTTTGTATGTACATGTTCTGCTTTGTCTTTGGGGATGTTCTGTTCCTCCTGAGGCAATTCAGTTCTGAGTAATTGCATCCATATGTCATCTTTATGCCCTGCACTCTACATTGGGATTATATGTGTGATGTATGGTACCTATAAGATCTAAAGGCTTGGGTACACTGGCTGGACATTGGGCTATCCTTGGGAGGAGATCTCTTCAGTGGAGAATACTGCAACAATGAATAGAAAGACATCTACTGTTCAGGTAAGATAATACACAGCTGTACTTTATGTGTCATACTTTTGTAGGTGTATAGAGGGCAAAGAAGATCACAGAAGCTGGAAAGTTCCAGCCCTGCTAAAAGTTATGTTCTGCTTGAGGCATTTAGGTCACAAGGATGGTACCTGTTTGGAAGAGGAAATGCTAAGCAGCTTTTATGTGACAAGGTGCAATAGGTAGTGTATGATGTAAATGTCCTGAGGGAACATAGTTCCACATTACAGCAGTGTCATAAGTTCAGTACCAACTTGCAGTGTTGTGACAAGTCAAAGGGATATCCCACAGCAGTTGAGATGTCCACCAAGGGAAAGCTACCTGAGAGCAACAGGCTGGCAGAGACAGTGGAGATGTTGGAGTGCCTGCTGGTGATTACTGTTTCAGGGAATATATGTGGAACAGTGTACTGTGACATCAGGATGGACCCACGATGACATGGTGGATGGTGTACCTGATTTCTGCCTGCTTCACCAGAGTTCTGCACATTTTCAAAGTACAGAGATGCTGTAGGGTAACCACAGGAAATAATGGCTTTGTATTGCTTTAGGTACATTCAGTATTCAGCCATGTCAGGTGGTAGCAGAGGTAGCTCAGGTTTATATGGCACACCTTCCATGGACACCCTCACCATTGATGACACAGTGCTACATATTTGGCACAAGTACCTATGATCACTCCGATGTCCCTTTTGCTGTGCATTTGCAAAGCAAATCACTGCTACAATGACATTTGTTGGAGGCTGGGTATAGTGACAGGTCAATGCTGGCAGTTGTGCTGTGTTGCTGCTGATGATAGATCTGAGATGCAGTCTGATAACACAGTGACACTGTCTGTCTGCAACTTAGGTGTACTTTCATAGGTGTGTACTAGGCCAATGGCCCTGGAACGTTTACAAGCCTATCCCATAGAAGTGCCCTGGCATCATGCCGCTATTAGTTCCCAGTGCCTCTATCAAGTAGAGCCACTGGAGTTATCCCTAGGGTAAACAATCTATTTTATATCCACTCATCAAGATTTCTCTTCATATATCCATCCATTATTATTATTATTATGAATCGTCAGGTTAATGGGGCAATAATTTCCAGGGTTTGTAGTCGCTCCCCGTTTATGGAGAGGGATGAGTGTAGCAGTGCGCCATTCTGTAGGGACAAAGCCTGAGGTGAGGCTGTAATTGAACAGGGCACACAGGTGTGGTGCCAGTTTACTTTGTAGTTTATGTAGAACACAGCCAGGGATATTGTCGGGTCCCATGGAAGCTGTATTCTTGGCTTTGGACAATGCAGCTTTAACCTGTGCTGCAGTAATGCTGGATGCCTGACATTCTTCCAGTATTGTATTTGTCCTTGGGGGGGGGGAGTAAAGTTGGCACTGAATCTGTCAGTAAGTATGTTGGCAATATCTGTTGGCTCAGTATAGGAGGCACCATTGTGTAGTAACTCAGAACAAATCTGGGTATTGCCGGGGAGATTCTTGATATAAATGTAGAAGGCTTTGTGGTTGGTTTTAGTGTCTGCTGCAATTCTGCCTTCATAGCTAGCTTTAGAGGTTTTGATGAGGGATCGTAACTTTTTGTTGAGGCTAATAAGGGAGTTTTTCCAGTCTCGGGACTTAACCTGTTTCTGCAACAGTTTTTTTCTTCTGTTGTAGAGTTTAATGGCAGGGGACCCCCAGACTGGCTTCCTTTTTTGAAGGAGAGCATCTTCCTGAATATAGGCTGAAGGTGTTCCCTCACCCCACAAAAAAAAAAAAATGAGGCTTATAGCATGAACACTCATCATGCCCAGTGAGGGAGGGATCTCCCATGGCTTTAGCCACCAACAATCATCCACTTGGGTCTGCAGCAGCAAATACATGCACTGTCTCTAAAGTTTGCATGCCCACCGTTTCACAGTGACAGCTGGCCCCAAACATGTGGGCAGCACTCAGGATCAATCACAGATGTGTTGCAGAATCATCCAGGCATAATCTGCTGCAACCCAGTCTATCAAGGACCTTACTGCTATACTAAGTGACATCACTGAGAACATGGAGGTCATGGACGCAATAAAGATTGGTCTGATGAGTTGTGTTGTGGGGCACACCACTAATATGTCCACATCCATGCAGAAGACTGCCAGTGCCAACATAACCATGCTCACTGGCACTGTTATCCAGTGTCAAAAGAGAGTACCTACTAGAGTGGCCATGAAGGATCACCATTATAGGGCATCCAGTCCTCAACTGCATCTATGCTTGTACCATGTTATGCCCTCCCCTTGGCAGTGTACCTCATTAATGGACCTCATCCAGGTTATGGCTCTGCACTCACAAGCCATCCCTTTCAGTAGGATTATAAGTCCTATTGCCAGCATAGCGATTACAAATGTGGCCACATTGTGGCACTCCAAACACATCACAAGAAATTGTATATGACATAGAATACTTATCTCTGTGGGACTCTTACTTCAACATCAGGCCATGGACACACAGTGGGAACCCTACCCCATCATAGGGGGAACTTGGATATGGCATAGTGTACCTGTTAGATTTTTACCCCAATCTCACACTCCTGTCATATGCTGTCCCATTCATTGCATGTAGACAGACAAGTTTTTTGTTTCCTTGCCACTTGTGCACATGTTGATAACTGTCAACCACTGTACCCTCCCTCCCTCTTGTGTGGTAAATGTTAAATGTCCTATTCACATTGTGGCTCAGCCATGCATAGTATAATATGAACATTGCATGCATCATGTTTGATCTTTGGGATGCTGAGTTGTTATTATGTGCTCATCAGGTTCCATTCATCTGGAGTAGATGAGCTGCGATCCCATATACTGTACTCTGTACTATCTGGGGACATTGTGGTTCTCAATTTTTGCTGTTTCACAACACTGTCTTTGGACAATGATACTGATGCTCCTTCCCTGGGGGCCACATTTGCACACAGTCTGTCAGTACTCAGCAGCTGCCCAGTTTGTCTGCCCATCACCATATAATGGAGTAGCAGCATACTAGGAACATCCTGCTGGCTGTGCAGGATCATAATGGAGTGTTTCCCTAGACATGTCAAGGCAGAGGACATGGATTTTGTGTAGGCCAAACACACACTCTATAATGTTGTAATTTGTGAGTGGCGTTACGCTGGTGTTTAGCCACACTGTGTAGGTTCCATATGAGGGTTATTATTCAGGGCTCCACTGGGTATCCAGCAGCACTTGCAACTTTGTAGGCTTAGATGGGGGTGGTACTACATGTGGGCACACTAATATAAAATCTACACATGTACTTTCATTCACCACCATGCTTGCCCTTAACAGGTGGTCCTGTGGAATTTCAGTATGCAGAAAGCAGTGGTATAACTGAGATCTGTACTAGGTGGGTGAATCCATGTGAACTGCCAAGGTGCTCTGCAAACATTTTGATAGTGATCCCATATGTGTCACATGATACCTGATAGTTTACAGAATAATAGCCCTTCCTGTTCATAGTCTATTATTATCAAGTGTGTGCAGTCTATCCACCAGTATGTAAGGGAAGTGGGTGATGGTATAGAGGACATATATTTTTTAAGTTCTCTCCTATGATATGCTAGGAAACCATATAGGATCCCCCACACATAGAAGCATTTTACCGAAGCACTTGTTGAGTATTCTATAGGCCATTGCCTATAAAATACCCATTGTGTCCTTACTTGGTCTCTGAAATGTCCCCTATAAATAGTATGAAAATAGCCATAGATACCTTGGTCTCTATAGGTACGGGAAGGTCATACATTCCTGTTGATTCTGTCTGTAGATGACAAATGTCAACCAAGACCCATACAGTGCCCTAAACGACTCTAAAGTAATTCATAATCTCTTAATCAGTAAAATTATAATAAATCAACCAGTGATGATACCATATATCTTCGTCAGATGGTGCTACATAAATATCTGCGGCGACTATTGGCAATAAGGACTATAATATGCTGCTGCGGTACAACAGTTGCTGTTACTCCGAGCAGTCTTGCTACTTACACAGATTATATTTTTTTCCCTTTTATAGGCAGGTACACTGTGAGGCACAGATTCCTGTGCAGATGACTTTGAATCACAACACTGTTAATCCTGCATGCATTTTAAAATCATTGGAACCTCATTTTACTACCCTGTTTCAGCTGCATTTCGTTATGCATTCATTTCCATTTATCTTATTTTGTGTATTTGGAGTCATGAATCAGTATTAGCTGTGCCAGAGAGCACATTGCCAATTCCAGCACAAGTGCAGGCTGCATGCTACACAATGTGACTATGAATCCTGGTCTCAATTAAATTTAAATGCTGTGATGTACCATCTGCAAACTACATATCATATTACCTCACACAGTTTTATAATTTAAGAATTCTATAAACCTTCCCTTGCTTGCCTATAACCTTACCCAAAACAGAAATCAAACAGATTACTCATTGTTTCAGCTTTTATGACATGTTAAATATGCAATTCTATACCATCTGAACAGTTCTGCTAGTGCAGGAATAATAGTTGTGCTACAGCAAAATGAATATAAAATAGCTCTGGCAGACAGAGCAGAGGTATACCTCTCAACGTCTTAGAGCAAGAAATCTGGACAAAGCCATAAATAAAAGTGGAACAAAGGCCCCAAGATAGGGACATTTTTTTAAATATTGCATTTACAAACTTAAAAAATTAATAGAATAACAGGTTTTGCATTAGCATGAATTTTCTGAACGTTATGAAGTTTGAAACTCAAATATCTGTCATTATTTCCTAACTTCAATCTAATGATTTGCCACTAATTTGCCAGAAAAACACAATTTTATGAAAAATGGACCAAAAATATGAGTCAGAAATCTGGACATTCTGTGAAAATCTGTACAGTTGAGAGGCATGTTTCCTGTTATCCAGGGTTTGATTCCCACAGCCTTTATCTGCTGGGAAATTAGGCTAGGCTCCTCAGTGCTAGATAACAGACTCTCAGAAGTAGAAGAAAGGAATAAACATGAATATAGCAGTAATGCCACCTTAGCATGTGGCACTTGCAGTGTACGCACTTACATTGACAGCAGTTCTACCTTTACACACCCTGACCAGGATAGAATATATAAGTTCAAAGTTTGTGCTACTTGTAGCACCTCCCATGTTGCTTACTTGGCCCACTGTTTACTGTGTTCAAAAGTTTATGCAGGCAAGACGGATAAAATGCTTAGAAAAATAATAAAGGAACATCTGTATCATATTAGCAAAGGGAATAAAACTAATGCCCATGCAAAACATGTCATTGTCAGTGGTACTGAGCATACTTTTAAGTTTTTGGTTATATAGAGGGTGCACAAGACATTAAGAGGAGGTGACATCAGGAAATGTACTGAGCAACTTGAGTCTAAATGGATCATTAGACTGAGAGGTGATAGTGGGCATGGACTCAGTGATGTGGTCCCTATAAAACCTGAGCTGAAATCTAGGAACCTTAGACGGTGAATGTTTTTTACCTATTTATTATTATATTTTTTATGTTTTATATATATATATATATATATATATATATATATATATATATATTACATATGCATTTTTATGAATGTATTATGATTTCTGTACTTAGGTGCTATACATATGCTTTTATGAGACTTTGTTTAAATAATTTGAGTGCCTTGACGTCACATGATTAATCAAGGGAGGTAGTATATGATATTTAGTTTAATAGACATTACCTGAAGAAGCAGCTTAGTCTGTGAAAGCGCTTGTAGTGTCAACAGTAAAAGTTTTTTATTGAAACTGGCCGTTTTGGAGTCTCTCTATCTTGCTGGATAGACTCTCTGAAGTATTGGCACAATGTGTTTAAACACACACACACTAGTAACCTGTTAAAATGTATTACATTATTGTGCATACAGACACACACCTCACAAGACAACTGGACTCATTTGTAATGCTGGTTTCCAAAATTACAGAAATAAAAAGACCACTGGGCTTCACTGATCAACAACCTGTTCGTGTACACACACCTGTTAGTCACAAAATTCTGTTATCTTCTACTTGACCTCTCAACTATCCAGATGTTTGCCTCATATTTTTGGTCTCCTCCTCATAAACCTTATAGTTTTCTAGCAAATTATTGATGGATTGAAGCCTCTAAATAATGGAATACATTTATATTTCAAACTTCATATCGTTAAGAAAATGCCTGTTAACTCAAACCATGTAATTTTAGCAACTTTCTAAGTTTCTAAGAGCAATATTTTATTTAACATACGTCCCTATGTTTTGGTCTTTGCCCCTCCATTATTTTAGACTTTGTCCAGATTTCTTGCACTAGGAGGTTGAGAGGCATGAATGGTGCTGTAATCAGTCCCTGTTTAAAGGTGCAGATAATTTTGCTAGTCGTAGAGTGAGTCGTGAGTGAC